>NC_088130.1:11351464-11374342 GCF_036370855.1 Dromaius novaehollandiae
ACAGACAGACAGCGACAGACAGCGACAGTGACAGACAGACAGACAGCGACAGCGACAGACAGCGACAGCGACAGCCAGACAGACAGCGACAGCGACAGACAGCGACAGCCAGACAGACAGCGACAGCGACAGACAGCGACAGCGACAGCGACAGACAGCGACAGCGACAGACAGACAGACAGCGACAGCGACAGACAGCGACAGCGACAGACAGACAGACAGACCGCGACAGCGACAGACAGCGACAGCGACAGACAGCGACAGACAGACAGACAGCGACAGACAGACAGACAGACCGCGACAGCGACAGACAGCGACAGCGACAGACAGCGACAGCGACAGACAGCGACAGCGACAGACAGACAGCGACAGCGACAGACAGCGACAGCGACAGACAGACAGCGACAGCGACAGACAGACAGCGACAGCGACAGACAGACAGCGACAGACAGACAGCGACAGACAGACAGCGACAGCGACAGACAGACAGCGACAGCGACAGACAGCGACAGCGACAGCGACAGACAGCGACAGACAGCGACAGCGACAGCGACAGACACCGACAGCGACAGACAGCGACAGCGACAGCGACAGCGACAGACAGCGACAGCGACAGCGACAGCGACAGACAGCGACAGCGACAGACAGCGACAGCGACAGACAGACAGCGACAGCGACAGACAGCGACAGCGACAGCGACAGACAGCGACAGCGACAGACAGCGACAGCGACAGCGACAGCGACAGACAGCGACAGCGACAGACAGACAGCGACAGCGACAGCGACAGACAGCGACAGCAACAGCGACAGCGACAGCGACAGACAGCGACAGCGACAGCGACAGACAGCGACAGCGACAGACAGCGACAGACAGCGACAGCGACAGCGACAGACAGCGACAGCGACAGACAGCGACAGCGACAGACAGCGACAGCGACAGCGACAGCGACAGACAGCGACAGCGACAGACAGACAGCGACAGCGACAGACAGCGACAGCGGCAGCGACAGACAGCGACAGCGACAGACAGCGACAGCGGCAGCGACAGACAGCGACAGCGACAGACAGCGACAGCGACAGCGACAGCGACAGACAGCGACAGCGACAGACAGCGACAGCGACAGACAGACAGCGACAGCGACAGCGACAGACAGCGACAGCGACAGACAGACAGCGACAGCGACAGACAGACAGCGACAGCGACAGACAGACAGCGACAGCGACAGACAGACAGCGACAGCGACAGCGACAGCGACAGACAGACAGCGACAGCGACAGCGACAGACAGCGACAGCGACAGACAGACAGCGACAGCGACAGCGACAGACAGCGACAGCGACAGACAGACAGCGACAGCGACAGACAGACAGCGACAGCGACAGCGACAGACAGCGACAGCGACAGACAGACAGCGACAGCGACAGACAGACAGCGACAGCGACAGCGACAGCGACAGACAGACAGCGACAGCGACAGCGACAGACAGCGACAGCGACAGACAGACAGCGACAGCGACAGACAGACAGCGACAGCGACAGACAGCGACAGCGACAGACAGACAGCGACAGCGACAGCGACAGACAGCGACAGCGACAGACAGACAGCGACAGCGACAGACAGATAGCGACAGCGACAGACAGATAGCGACAGCGACAGCGACAGACAGCGACAGCGACAGACAGACAGCGACAGCGACAGACAGCGACAGCGACAGACAGAGCGACAGACAGACAGACAGCGACAGCGACAGCGACAGACCGCGACAGCGACAGCGACAGACAGCGACAGCGACAGACAGACAGCGACAGCGACAGACAGACAGACAGCGACAGCGACAGACAGCGACAGCGACAGACAGACAGCGACAGCGACAGACAGACAGACAGCGACAGCGACAGACAGCGACAGCGACAGACAGACAGCAACAGCGACAGACAGCGACAGCGACAGACAGCGACAGCGACAGACAGACAGACAGCGACAGCGACAGACAGCGACAGCGACAGACAGACAGCGACAGACAGACAGACAGCGACAGCGACAGCGACAGACAGCGACAGCGACAGTGACAGACAGTGACAGCGACAGCGACAGACAGACAGCGACAGCGACAGACAGCGACAGCGACAGACGGACAGCGACAGCCAGACAGACAGCGACAGCCAGACAGCGACAGACAGCGACAGCGACAGACGGACAGCGACAGCCAGACAGACAGCGACAGCCAGACAGCGACAGACAGCGACAGCGACAGACGGACAGCGACAGCCAGACAGACAGCGACAGACAGACAGACAGCGACAGACAGACAGACAGCGACAGACAGACAGACAGCGACAGACAGCGACAGAGACAGAGACAGACAGTGACAGCGACAGCGACAGACAGACAGCGACAGACAGAGACACAGACAGACAGCGACAGACAGACAGCGACAGACAGACAGCGACAGAGACACAGACAGACAGCGACAGACAGACAGCGACAGCCAGACAGCGACAGCGACAGCCAGACAGACAGCGACAGCCAGACAGCGAGAGCGACAGACAGACAGCGACAGCGACAGACAGCGACAGCGACAGCGACAGACAGCGACAGCGACAGACAGACAGACAGCGACAGCGACAGACAGACAGCGACAGGGACAGACAGCGACAGCGACAGCGACAGACAGCGACAGCGACAGACAGACAGACAGCGACAGCGACAGACAGACAGCGACAGGGACAGACAGCGACAGCGACAGCGACAGACAGCGACAGCGACAGACAGCGACAGCGACAGCGACAGACAGCGACAGCGACAGACAGACAGACAGCGACAGCGACAGACAGCGACAGCGACAGACAGACAGCGACAGCGACAGCGACAGACAGCGACAGCGACAGTGACAGACAGCGACAGCGACAGCGACAGACAGACAGCGACAGCGACAGACAGCGACAGCGACAGACGGACAGCGACAGACAGCGACAGCGACAGACGGACAGCGACAGCCAGACAGACAGCGACAGCCAGACAGACAGCGACAGCAACAGACAGCGACAGACAGACAGACAGCGACAGACAGACAGACAGCGACAGACAGACAGCGACAGACAGACAGACAGCGACAGACAGACAGACAGCGACAGACAGACAGACAGCGACAGACAGACAGCGACAGACAGACAGCGACAGCGACAGACAGCGACAGCGACAGACAGCGACAGCGACAGACAGCGACAGCGACAGACAGACAGCAACAGACAGACAGCGACAGCGACAGACAGCGACAGCGACAGACAGCGACAGCGACAGACAGACAGCAACAGACAGCGACAGCGACAGACAGCGACAGCGACAGACAGACAGCGACAGACAGCGACAGCGACAGACAGCGACAGCGACAGACAGACAGCGACAGCGACAGACAGCGAGAGACAGCGACAGCGACAGACAGCGAGAGACAGCGACAGCGACAGACAGACAGCGACAGCGACAGACAGACAGCGACAGCGACAGACAGCGACAGCGACAGACAGATAGCGACAGACAGACAGCGACAGCGACAGACAGACAGCGACAGCGACAGCGACAGACAGCGACAGCGACAGCGACAGACAGACAGCGACAGCGACAGCGACAGCGACAGACAGACAACGACAGCGACAGACAGACAGCGACAGCGACAGACAGCGACAGCGACAGACAGACAGCGACAGACAGCGACAGCGACAGCGACAGACAGACAGCGACAGCGACAGACAGCGACAGCGACAGCGACAGACAGACAGCGACAGCGACAGACAGCGACAGCGACAGACAGACAGCGACAGCCAGACAGCGACAGCCAGACAGCGACAGCGACAGACAGACAGCGACAGCGACAGACAGACAGACAGCGACAGACAGACAGACAGCGACAGACAGACAGACAGCGACAGACAGCGACAGCGACAGACAGACAGCGACAGCGACAGACAGACAGACAGCGACAGCGACAGACAGACAGCGACAGCGACAGCGACAGACACAGCGACAGACAGACAGCGACAGACAGACAGCGACAGCGACAGCGACAGACACAGCGATAGACAGACAGCGACAGACAGACAGCGACAGCGACAGCGACAGACAGACAGCGACAGCGACAGCGACAGACAGACAGCGACAGACAGCGACAGACAGCGACAGAGACAGACAGCGACAGCGACAGACAGCGACAGACAGCGACAGCGACAGACAGCGACAGCGACAGACAGCGACAGACAGCGACAGAGACAGACAGCGACAGCGACAGACAGCGACAGACAGCGACAGCGACAGACAGCGACAGCGACAGACAGCGACAGACAGCGACAGCGACAGCGACAGACAGCGACAGCGACAGACAGCGACAGCGACAGACAGCGACAGCGACAGACAGCGACAGCGACAGCGACAGACAGCGACAGACAGCGACAGCGACAGCGACAGACAGCGACAGCGACAGACAGCGACAGCGACAGCGACAGACAGCGACAGACAGCGACAGACAGACAGCGACAGACAGCGACAGCGACAGACAGCGACAGCGACAGACAGCGACAGACAGACAGCGACAGACAGACAGCGACAGACAGCGACAGCGACAGACAGACAGCGACAGCGACAGACAGACAGCGACAGACAGACAGCGACAGCGACAGACAGACAGCGACAGACAGCGACAGCGACAGACAGCGACAGCGACAGACAGCGACAGACAGACAGCGACAGACAGACAGCGACAGACAGCGACAGCGACAGCGACAGACAGCGACAGCGACAGACAGCGACAGCGACAGACAGACAGCGACAGCCAGACAGCGACAGACAGACAGCGACAGACAGCGACAGACAGCGACAGCGACAGCCAGACAGCGACAGACAGCGACAGACAGACAGCGACAGACAGCGACAGCGACAGCCAGACAGCGACAGCGACAGACAGACAGCGACAGCGACAGACAGCGACAGCGACAGACAGCGACAGACAGACAGCGACAGCGACAGACAGACAGCGACAGCGACAGACAGCGACAGCGACAGACAGACAGCGACAGCGACAGACAGCGACAGCGACAGACAGCGACAGACAGACAGCGACAGCGACAGACAGACAGCGACAGCGACAGACAGACAGCGACAGCGACAGACAGCGACAGACAGACAGCGACAGCGACAGACAGACAGTGACAGACAGACAGCGACAGCGACAGACAGCGACAGACAGCGACAGACAGACAGCGACAGCGACAGCGACAGACAGCGACAGACAGCGACAGACAGCGACAGCGACAGCGACAGACAGCGACAGCGACAGCGACAGACAGCGACAGACAGACAGCGACAGCGACAGACAGCGACAGCGACAGCGACAGACAGACAGCGACAGCGACAGACAGCGACAGCGACAGCGACAGACAGCGACAGACAGACAGCGACAGCGACAGACAGCGACAGCGACAGACAGCGACAGCGACAGCGACAGACAGCGACAGACAGACAGCGACAGCGACAGACAGCGACAGCGACAGACAGCGACAGCGACAGCGACAGACAGCGACAGACAGACAGCGACAGCGACAGACAGCGACAGCGACAGACAGCGACAGCGACAGCGACAGACAGCGACAGCGACAGCGACAGACAGCGACAGCGACAGCGACAGACAGCGACAGCGACAGCGACAGACAGCGACAGCGACAGACAGCGACAGCGACAGCGACAGACAGCGACAGCGACAGACAGACAGCGACAGCGACAGACAGCGACAGCGACAGACAGCGACAGCGACAGACAGACAGCGACAGCGACAGACAGACAGACAGCGACAGCGACAGACAGACAGCGACAGACAGACAGCGACAGCGACAGACAGACAGACAGCGACAGCGACAGACAGACAGCGACAGCGACAGACAGCGACAGCGACAGCGACAGACAGACAGCGACAGCGACAGACAGACAGACAGCGACAGCGACAGACAGACAGCGACAGCGACAGACAGACAGCGACAGCGACAGACAGACAGACAGCGACAGCGACAGACAGACAGCGACAGCGACAGACAGACAGCGACAGCGACAGACAGCGACAGCGACAGCGACAGCGACAGACAGCGACAGCGACAGCGACAGCGACAGACAGCGACAGCGACAGACAGCGACAGCGACAGCGACAGCGACAGACAGCGACAGCGACAGCGACAGCGACAGACAGCGACAGCAACAGACAGCGACAGCGACAGCGACAGCGACAGACAGCGACAGCGACAGCGACAGACAGACAGCGACAGCGACAGCGACAGACAGCGACAGCGACAGACAGCGACAGCGACAGACAGCGACAGCGACAGCGACAGACAGACAGCGACAGCGACAGACAGACAGCGACAGCGACAGACAGCGACAGCGACAGCGACAGACAGCGACAGCGACAGACAGCGACAGCGACAGACAGCGACAGCGACAGACAGACAGCGACAGCGACAGACAGCGACAGACAGACAGCGACAGCGACAGACAGACAGCGACAGCGACAGACAGCGACAGACAGACAGCGACAGCGACAGACAGACAGCGACAGCGACAGCGACAGACAGACAGCGACAGCGACAGACAGCGACAGCGACAGACAGCGACAGACAGCGACAGACAGACAACGACAGCGACAGACAGCGACAGACAGCGACAGACAGCGACAGACAGACAGCGACAGACAGCGACAGCGACAGACAGCGACAGACAGCGACAGACAGACAGCGACAGACAGCGACAGCGACAGACAGCGACAGACAGACAGCGACAGACAGCGACAGCGACAGACAGCGACAGACAGCGGCAGCGACACACAGACAGCGACAGACAGCGACAGACAGACAGCGACAGCGACAGACAGCGACAGCGACAGCGACAGACAGCGACAGCGACAGACAGACAGCGACAGCGACAGACAGCGACAGCGACAGACAGCGACAGCGACAGACAGCGACAGCGACAGCGACAGACAGCGACAGCGACAGACAGACAGCGACAGCGACAGACAGCGACAGCGACAGCGACACACAGACAGCGACAGGGACACAACGACAGACAGCGACAGCGACACACAGACAGCGACAGCGACACAACGACAGACAGCGACAGACAGACAGCGACAGCGACAGACAGCGACAGCGACAGACAGCGACAGACAGCGACAGACAGCGACAGCGACAGCGACAGACAGCGACAGACAGCGACAGACAGCGACAGACAGCGACAGCGACAGCCAGACAGCGACAGACAGCAACAGACAGCGACAGACAGCGACAGCGACAGACAGCGACAGACAGACAGCGACACACAGACAGCAACAGACAGACAGCGACAGACAGACAGCGACAGCGACAGACAGACAGCGACAGCCAGACAGCGACAGCCAGACAGCGACAGCCAGACAGCGACAGCCAGACAGCGACAGACAGACAGCGACAGACAGACAGCGACAGCGACAGACAGACAGCGACAGACAGACAGCGACAGACAGACAGCGACAGCGACAGACAGACAGCGACAGACAGACAGCGACAGCGACAGACAGCGACAGCGACAGACAGACAGCGACAGACAGACAGCGACAGCGACAGCGACAGACAGCGACAGCGACAGACAGACAGCGACAGCGACAGCGACAGACAGCGACAGCGACAGACAGACAGCGACAGACAGACAGCGACAGACAGACAGACAGCGACAGCGACAGACAGCGACAGCGACAGACAGACAGACAGCGACAGACAGCGACAGCGACAGATAGACAGACAGACAGCGACAGCGACAGACAGCGACAGACAGCGACAGCGACAGACAGACAGACAGACAGCGACAGCGACAGACAGCGACAGACAGCGACAGCGACAGACAGACAGACAGACAGCGACAGCGACAGACAGCGACAGACAGCGACAGCGACAGACAGATAGACAGCGACAGCGACAGACAGCGACAGCGACAGACAGACAGACAGCGACAGACAGACAGACAGCGACAGCGACAGACAGCGACAGCGACAGACAGCGACAGCGACAGACAGCGACAGCGACAGACAGACAGACAGCGACAGCGACAGACAGCGACAGCGACAGACAGCGACAGCGACAGACAGACAGACAGACAGCGACAGCGACAGACAGCGACAGCGACAGACAGACAGCGACAGCGACAGACAGCGACAGCGACAGACAGCGACAGACAGACAGACAGCGACAGACAGACAGACAGCGACAGCGACAGACAGCGACAGACAGACAGACAGCGACAGACAGACAGACAGCGACAGCGACAGACAGCGACAGACAGACAGACAGCGACAGACAGACCGCGACAGCGACAGACAGACAGACAGCGACAGACAGACCGCGACAGCGACAGACAGCGACAGCGACAGCGACAGACAGCGACAGCGACAGACAGCGACAGCGACAGCGACAGACAGCGACAGACAGCGACAGACAGACAGCGACAGACAGCGACAGCGACAGACAGCGACAGACAGCGACAGACAGCGACAGCGACAGACAGACAGCGACAGCGACAGACAGACAGCGACAGACAGACAGCGACAGACAGACAGCGACAGACAGCGACAGACAGCGACAGCCAGACAGCGACAGACAGCGACAGACAGCGACAGAGAGACAGCGACAGAGAGACAGCGACAGAGAGACAGAGACAGAGAGACAGAGACAGAGAGACAGAGACAGAGAGACAGAGACAGAGACAGAGACAGACAGAGACAGAGACAGACAGAGACAGAGACAGAGACAGACAGGGACAGACAGAGACAGACAGAGACAGAGACAGAGACAGACAGAGACAGAGACAGAGACAGACAGAGACAGAGACAGACAAACAGAGACCGACAGAGACAGAGACAGACAGAGACAGAGACAGACAGAGACAGAGACAGACAGACAGAGACCGACAGAGACAGAGACCGACAGAGACAGAGACAGACAAACAGAGACCGACAGACACAGAGACAGACAGAGACAGAGACAGACAGAGACAGAGACAGACAGACAGAGACCGACAGAGACAGAGACCGACAGAGACAGAGACAGACAGACAGAGACCGACAGAGACAGAGACCGACAGAGACAGAGACAGACAGACAGAGACCGACAGAGACAGAGACAGACAGAGACAGAGACAGACAGACAGAGACCGACAGAGACAGAGACAGACAGAGACAGAGACAGAAAGACAGACAGACAGCGACAGCGACAGCCAGACAGCGACAGCGACAGCCAGCGACAGAGACAGCGACAGACAGACAGCGACAGACAGACAGCGACAGACAGAGACACAGACAGACAGCGACAGACAGACAGCGACAGACAGCGACAGACAGACAGCGACAGACAGACAGCGACAGACAGACAGCGACAGACAGACAGCGACAGACAGCGACAGACAGACAGCGACAGACAGACAGCGACAGACAGACAGCGACAGACAGAGACACAGACAGACAGCGACAGACAGACAGCGACAGCGACAGCCAGACAGCGACAGCCAGACAGCGACAGCGACAGACAGCGACAGCGACAGCCAGACAGCGACAGCGACAGCCAGACAGACAGCGACAGACAGACAGCGAGAGCGACAGACAGACAGCGACAGCGACAGACAGAGACAGCGACAGACAGAGACAGCGACAGACAGAGACAGCGACAGACAGAGACAGCGACAGACAGAGACAGCGACAGAGACAGCGACAGCGACAGCGACAGCGACAGCCAGACAGCGACAGCCAGACAGCGACAGCGACAGCCCGCGACAGCGACAGCCAGAGACAGACAGATACAGCAACAGCGACAGCCAGACAGCGACAGCCAGACAGCGACAGCGACAGACAGCCAGCGACAGCGACAGCCAGCGACAGCGACAGCCAGACAGCGACAGCCAGCGACAGCGACAGCGACAGTCAGCGACAGACAGACAGCGACAGACAGCGACAGCGACAGACAGCGACAGCCAGACAGCGACAGCGACAGCCAGACAGCGACAGCGATAGACAGACAGCGACAGCCAGACAGCGACAGCAACAGACAGACAGCGACAGCGACAGCCAGACAGCGACAGCGACAGCCAGACAGCGACAGCCAGACAGCGACAGCGACAGCCAGACAGCGACAGCGACAGCCAGACAGCGACAGCCAGACAGCGACAGCGACAGCGACAGACAGACAGCGACAGCGACAGCCAGACAGCGACAGACAGCGACAGCCAGACAGCGACAGCCAGACAGCGACAGCGACAGCCAGACAGACAGCGACAGCGACAGACAGCGACAGCGACAGACAGACAGCGACAGCGACAGACAGCGACAGCGACAGACAGACAGACAGCGACAGCGACAGACAGCGACAGCGACAGACAGCGACAGCGACAGACAGACAGACAGAGACAGCGACAGACAGCGACAGCGACAGACAGACAGCAACAGCGACAGACAGACAGCGACAGACAGCGACAGACAGACAGCGACAGACAGCGACAGCGATAGACAGACAGCAACAGCGACAGACAGCGACAGCGACAGACAGCGACAGCGACAGCGACAGACAGACAGCGACAGACAGCGACAGCGACAGACAGACAGCGACAGCGACAGACAGCGACAGCGACAGACAGCGACAGCGACAGACAGCGACAGCGACAGACAGCGACAGCGACAGACAGACAGCGACAGACAGACAGCGACAGCGACAGACAGCGACAGCGACAGCGACAGACAGCGACAGCGACAGACAGCGACAGCGACAGACAGACAGCGACAGACAGCGACAGACAGACAGCGACAGACAGACAGCGACAGCGACAGACAGACAGCGACAGACAGACAGCGACAGCGACAGACAGACAGCGACAGCGACAGACAGCGACAGACAGTGACAGCGACAGACAGACAGCGACAGACAGACAGCGACAGACAGCGACAGCGACAGACAGACAGCGACAGACAGCGACAGCGACAGACAGCGACACACAGACAGCGACAGCGACAGACAGACAGCGACAGCGACAGACAGCGACAGCGACAGCGACAGACAGCGACAGACAGACAGCGACAGCGACAGCGACAGACAGCGACAGACAGACAGCGACAGCGAAAGACAGACAGCGACAGCGACAGACAGCGACAGCGACAGACAGCGACAGCGACAGACAGACAGCGACAGACAGACAGCGACAGACAGACAGCGACAGACAGACAGCGACAGCGACAGACAGACAGCGACAGCGACAGACAGCGAGAGCGACAGACAGACAGCGACAGCGACAGACAGCGAGAGCGACAGCGACAGACAGACAGCGACAGCGACAGACAGCGACAGCGACAGACAGACAGCGACAGACAGACAGCGACAGACAGACAGACAGCGACAGCGACAGACAGCGACAGCGACAGACAGCGACAGCGACAGACAGCGACAGCGACAGACAGACAGACAGCGACAGACAGCGACAGCGACAGACAGACAGACAGCGACAGCGACAGACAGCGACAGCGACAGACAGACAGACAGCGACAGACAGCGACAGCGACAGACAGCGACAGCGACAGACAGACAGACAGCGACAGCGACAGACAGCGACAGCGACAGACAGACAGACAGCGACAGCGACAGACAGCGACAGCGACAGACAGACAGACAGCGACAGCGACAGACAGCGACAGCGACAGACAGACAGACAGCGACAGCGACAGACAGCGACAGACAGACAGACAGCGACAGCGACAGACAGCGACAGCGACAGACAGCGACAGCGACAGACAGCGACAGCGACAGACAGCGACAGCGACAGACAGCGACAGAGACAGCGACAGACAGCGACAGCGACAGACAGACAAGGACAGACAGACAGCGACAGACAGAGACAGAGACAGACAGTGACAGCGACAGCGACAGACAGACAGCGACAGACAGAGACACAGACAGACAGCGACAGACAGACAGCGACAGACAGACAGCGACAGACAGCGACAGACAGACAGCGACAGACAGACAGCGACAGACAGAGACACAGACAGACAGCGACAGACAGACAGCGACAGACAGACAGCGACAGCGACAGCCAGACAGCGACAGCCAGACAGCGACAGCGACAGACAGCGACAGCGACAGCCAGACAGCGACAGCGACAGCCAGACAGACAGCGACAGACAGACAGCGAGAGCGACAGACAGACAGCGACAGCGACAGACAGACAGCGACAGCGACAGACAGAGACAGCAACAGACAGAGACAGCGACAGACAGAGACAGCGACAGAGACAGCGACAGCGACAGCGACAGCGACAGCCAGACAGCGACAGCCAGACAGCGACAGCGACAGCGACAGCCCGCGACAGCGACAGCCCGCGACAGCGACAGCCCGCGACAGACAGATATAGCAACAGCGACAGCCAGACAGCGACAGCCAGACAGCGACAGCGACAGACAGCCAGCGACAGCGACAGCCAGCGACAGCGACAGCCAGACAGCGACAGCCAGCGACAGCGACAGCCAGCGACAGCGACAGTCAGCGACAGACAGACAGCGACAGACAGCGACAGCGACAGACAGCGACAGCGACAGCCAGACAGCGACAGCGATAGACAGCGACAGCCAGACAGCGACAGCGACAGCCAGACAGCGACAGCGATAGACAGCGACAGCGACAGCCAGACAGCGACAGCCAGACAGCGACAGCGACAGACAGCGACAGCGACAGCGACAGACAGCGACAGCGACAGACAGCGACAGACAGACAGCGACAGCGACAGACAGCGACAGCGACAGCGACAGACAGCGACAGCGACAGACAGCGACAGACAGACAGCGACAGACAGACAGCGACAGACAGCGACAGACAGACAGCGACAGACAGCGACAGACAGACAGCGACAGACAGACAGCGACAGACAGCGACAGACAGACAGCGACAGACAGACAGCGACAGCGACAGACAGACAGCGACAGACAGACAGCGACAGCGACAGACAGCGACAGACAGTGACAGCGACAGACAAACAGCGACAGACAGACAGCGACAGACAGCGACAGCGACAGACAGCGACACACAGACAGCGACAGCGACAGACAGACAGCGACAGCGACAGACAGCGACAGCGACAGCGACAGACAGCGACAGACAGACAGCGACAGCGACAGACAGCGACAGCGACAGACAGACAGCGACAGACAGACAGCGACAGCGACAGACAGACAGCGACAGACAGACAGCGACAGACAGACAGCGACAGCGACAGACAGACAGCGACAGACAGACAGCGACAGCGACAGACAGACAGCGACAGACAGACAGCGACAGACAGACAGCGACAGCGACAGACAGACAGCGACAGCGACAGACAGCGAGAGCGACAGCGACAGACAGACAGCGACAGCGACAGACAGCGACAGCGACAGACAGACAGCGACAGACAGACAGCGACAGACAGACAGACAGCGACAGCGACAGACAGCGACAGCGACAGACAGACAGACAGCGACAGACAGCGACAGCGACAGATAGACAGACAGACAGCGACAGCGACAGACAGCGACAGACAGCGACAGCGACAGACAGACAGACAGACAGCGACAGCGACAGACAGCGACAGACAGCGACAGCGACAGACAGACAGACAGCGACAGCGACAGACAGCGACAGCGACAGACAGCGACAGCGACAGACAGCGACAGCGACAGACAGCGACAGCGACAGACAGACAGACAGCAACAGCGACAGACAGCGACAGCGACAGACAGCGACAGCGACAGACAGACAGACAGACAGCGACAGCGACAGACAGCAACAGCGACAGACAGACAGCGACAGCGACAGACAGCGACAGCGACAGACAGCGACAGACAGACAGACAGCGACAGACAGACAGACAGCGACAGCGACAGACAACGACAGACAGACAGACAGCGACAGACAGACAGACAGCGACAGCGACAGACAGCGACAGACAGACAGACAGACAGCGACAGACAGACAGCGACAGCGACAGACAGCGACAGACAGACAGACAGACAGCGACAGACAGACAGCGACAGCGACAGACAGACAGACAGCGACAGACAGACCGCGACAGCGACAGACAGCGACAGCGACAGACAGCGACAGCGACAGACAGCGACAGCGACAGCGACAGCGACAGACAGCGACAGCGACAGACAGACAGCGACAGCGACAGACAGACAGCGACAGCGACAGACAGACAGCGACAGCGACAGACAGCGACAGCGACAGACAGACAGCGACAGACAGACAGCGACAGACAGACAGCGACAGACAGACAGACAGCGACAGCGACAGCGACAGACAGCGACAGCGACAGCGACAGACAGCGACAGCGACAGACAGACAGCGACAGACAGACAGCGACAGCGACAGCGACAGACAGCGACAGCGACAGACAGACAGCGACAGACAGACAGCGACAGCGACAGCGACAGACAGCGACAGCGACAGACAGCGACAGCGACAGACAGCGACAGCGACAGCGACAGACAGCGACAGCGACAGCGACAGACAGCGACAGCGACAGACAGCGACAGCGACAGCGACAGACAGCGACAGCGACAGACAGCGACAGACAGCGACAGACAGCGACAGCGACAGACAGCGACAGCGACAGACAGCGACAGCGACAGACAGCGACAGACAGCGACAGCGACAGACAGCGACAGCGACAGACAGCGACAGCGACAGACAGCGACAGCGACAGACAGACAGCGACAGCGACAGACAGCGACAGCGACAGCGACAGACAGCGACAGCGACAGACAGACAGCGACAGCGACAGACAGCGACAGCGACAGACAGACAGCGACAGCGACAGACAGCGACAGCGACAGCGACAGACAGCGACAGCGACAGACAGCGACAGCGACAGCGACAGACAGCGACAGCGACAGACAGACAGCGACAGACAGACAGCGACAGCGACAGCGACAGACAGCGACAGCGACAGACAGACAGCGACAGCGACAGACAGCGACAGCGACAGCGACAGACAGCGACAGCGACAGACAGCGACAGCGACAGACAGCGACAGCGACAGCGACAGACAGCGACAGCGACAGCGACAGACAGCGACAGCGACAGACAGCGACAGCGACAGACAGCGACAGACAGCGACAGACAGCGACAGCGACAGACAGCGACAGCGACAGACAGACAGCGACAGCGACAGACAGCGACAGACAGCGACAGCGACAGACAGCGACAGCGACAGACAGACAGCGACAGCGACAGACAGCGACAGCGACAGCGACAGACAGCGACAGCGACAGACAGCGACAGCGACAGACAGCGACAGCGACAGACAGACAGCGACAGCGACAGACAGCGACAGCGACAGACAGCGACAGCGACAGACAGCGACAGCGACAGACAGCGACAGCGACAGACAGCGACAGCGACAGCGACAGACAGCGACAGCGACAGACAGCGACAGACAGCGACAGCGACAGACAGCGACAGCGACAGACAGACAGCGACAGCGACAGACAGCGACAGCGACAGACAGCGACAGCGACAGACAGCGACAGCGACAGACAGCGACAGCGACAGACAGACAGCGACAGAGAGCGACAGCGACAGCCAGACAGCGACAGCGACAGACAGCGACAGCGACAGACAGACAGCGACAGAGAGCGACAGCGACAGCCAGACAGCGACAGCGACAGCGACAGCCAGACAGCGACAGCGACAGCGACAGACAGCGACAGCGACAGACAGACAGCGACAGCGACAGCGACAGCGACAGACAGCGACAGCGACAGACAGCGACAGCGACAGACAGACAGCGACAGCGACAGACAGCGACAGCGACAGCGACAGACAGCGACAGCGACAGCGACAGCGACAGACAGCGACAGCGACAGCGACAGACAGCGACAGCGACAGCGACAGCGACAGACAGCGACAGCGACAGCGACAGACAGACAGCGACAGCGACAGCGACAGACAGCGACAGCGACAGCAACAGCGACAGACAGCGACAGCGACAGACAGACAGCGACAGCGACAGCGACAGACAGCGACAGCGACAGACAGCGACAGCGACAGACAGACAGCGACAGCGACAGCGACAGACAGCGACAGCGACAGCGACAGACAGCGACAGCGACAGCGACAGACAGCGACAGCGACAGACAGACAGCGACAGACAGCGACAGCGACAGACAGCGACAGCGACAGCGACAGACAGCGACAGCGACAGACAGCGACAGCGACAGACAGCGACAGCGACAGACAGCGACAGCGACAGCGACAGACAGCGACAGCGACAGACAGCGACAGCGACAGACAGACAGCGACAGCGACAGACAGACAGCGACAGCGACAGCGACAGACAGCGACAGCGACAGCGACAGCGACAGACAGCGACAGCGACAGACAGACAGCGACAGCGACAGCGACAGACAGATAGCGACAGCGACAGCGACAGACAGCGACAGCGACAGACAGACAGCGACAGCGACAGCGCAGGACAGCGACAGACAGCGACAGCGACAGCGACAGACAGCGACAGCGACAGACAGACAGCGACAGCGACAGCGACAGACAGCGACAGACAGCGACAGCGACAGCGACAGACAGCGACAGCGACAGACAGACAGCGACAGCGACAGCGACAGACAGCGACAGCGACAGCGACAGACAGCGACAGCGACAGACAGCGACAGCGACAGACAGACAGCAACAGACAGACAGCAACAGACAGACAGCGACAGCGACAGACAGCGACAGCGACAGACAGAGCGACAGACAGACAGCGACAGACAGACAGCGACAGACAGACAGCGACAGACAGACAGCGACAGCGACAGACAGCGACAGACAGACAGCGACAGACAGACAGCGACAGCGACAGACAGCGACAGCGACAGACAGAGCGACAGACAGACAGACAGCGACAGCGACAGACAGCGACAGCGACAGACAGCGACAGCGACAGACAGACAGACAGCGACAGACAGACAGCGACAGCGACAGACAGACAGCGACAGCGACAGACAGACAGACAGCGACAGCGACAGACAGCGACAGCGACAGACAGACAGACAGCGACAGCGACAGCGACAGACAGACAGCGACAGCGACAGACAGACAGTGACAGACAGACAGACAGCGACAGACAGACAGACAGCGACAGACAGACAGACAGCGACAGACAGACAGACAGCGACAGCGACAGCGACAGACAGACAGCGACAGCGACAGACAGACAGCGACAGCCAGACAGACAGCGACAGCCAGACAGACAGCGACAGCGACAGACAGACAGACAGCGACAGACAGACAGACAGCGACAGACAGACAGACAGCGACAGCGACAGACTGCGACAGACAGACAGACAGCGACAGACAGACAGACAGCGACAGACAGACAGACAGCGACAGCGACAGACTGCGACAGACAGACAGACAGCGACAGACAGACAGACAGCGACAGACAGACAGACAGCGACAGACAGACAGCGACAGACAGACAGCGACAGACAGACAGCGACAGCGACAGACAGACAGCGACAGCGACAGACAGACAGCGACAGCGACAGACAGACAGCGACAGACAGACAGACAGCGACAGACAGCGACAGCGACAGACAGCGACAGCGACAGCGACAGACAGCGACAGCGACAGACAGACAGCGACAGCGACAGACAGCGACAGCGACAGACAGACAGCGACAGCGACAGACAGACAGCGACAGCGACAGACAGCGACAGCGACAGACAGACAGCGACAGCGACAGACAGACAGACAGCGACAGACAGACAGCGACAGCGACAGCGACAGACAGACAGCGACAGCGACAGACAGACAGACAGCGACAGACAGACAGCGACAGCGACAGACAGACAGCGACAGCGACAGCGACAGACAGACAGCGACAGCGACAGACAGCGACAGCGACAGACAGCGACAGCGACAGACAGACAGCGACAGCGACAGCGACAGACAGCGACAGCGACAGCGACAGACAGACAGCGACAGCGACAGACAGACAGCGACAGCGACAGACAGCGACAGCGACAGACAGACAGCGACAGACAGACAGCGACAGCGACAGACAGACAGCGACAGACAGACAGCGACAGCGACAGACAGACAGACAGCGACAGACAGACAGCGACAGCGACAGCGACAGACACAGCGACAGACAGACAGCGACAGACAGACAGCGACAGCGACAGACACAGCGACAGACAGACAGCGACAGACAGCGACAGACAGCGACAGACAGCGACAGCGACAGACAGCGACAGACAGCGACAGACAGCGACAGCGACAGACAGCGACAGACAGCGACAGCGACAGACAGCGACAGCGACAGCGACAGACAGCGACAGCGACAGCGACAGCGACAGCGACAGACAGCGACAGCGACAGCGACAGCCAGCGACAGCCAGCGACAGACAGCGACAGACAGCGACAGCGACAGACAGACAGCGACAGACAGCGACAGCGACAGACAGACAGCGACAGACAGACAGCGACAGACAGCGACAGCGACAGACAGACAGCGACAGACAGCGACAGACAGCGACAGCGACAGACAGACAGCGACAGCGACAGACAGACAGCGACAGACAGACAGCGACAGACAGACAGCGACAGACAGCGACAGCGACAGCCAGACAGCGACAGCGACAGCCAGCGACAGACAGACAGCGACAGACAGACAGCGACAGACAGCGACAGCGACAGACAGACAGCGACAGCGACAGACAGCGACAGACAGACAGCGACAGCGACAGACAGACAGCGACAGCGACAGACAGCGACAGACAGACAGCGACAGCGACAGACAGACAGCGACAGCGACAGACAGCGACAGACAGACAGCGACAGCGACAGACAGACAGCGACAGCGACAGACAGACAGCGACAGACAGACAGCGACAGCGACAGACAGACAGCGACAGACAGACAGCGACAGCGACAGACAGCGACAGCGACAGACAGCGACAGACAGACAGCGACAGCGACAGACAGCGACAGCGACAGACAGCGACAGACAGACAGCGACAGCGACAGACAGCGACAGCGACAGACAGCGACAGACAGACAGCGACAGCGACAGACAGAGAGCGACAGACAGAGAGCGACAGCGACAGACAGCGACAGCGACAGACAGCGACAGCCAGCGACAGCGACAGCGACAGACAGCGACAGCGACAGACAGCGACAGCGACAGACAGCGACAGCGACAGACAGCGACAGCGACAGCGACAGACAGCGACAGCGACAGACAGCGACAGCGACAGACAGCGACAGCGACAGCGACAGACAGCGACAGCGACAGACAGCGACAGCGACAGACAGACAGCGACAGACAGCGACAGCGACAGACAGCGACAGCGACAGACAGCGACAGACAGCGACAGCGACAGACAGCGACAGCGACAGACAGCGACAGACAGCGACAGCGACAGACAGCGACAGACAGCGACAGCGACAGCGACAGACAGCGACAGACAGCGACAGCGACAGACAGCGACAGCGACAGACAGCGACAGACAGCGACAGCGACAGACAGCGACAGCGACAGCGACAGACAGCGACAGCGACAGCGACAGACAGCGACAGACAGCGACAGACAGCGACAGCGACAGACAGCGACAGCGACAGCGACAGACAGCGACAGCGACAGCGACAAACAGCGACAGACAGCGACAGCGACAGCGACAGACAGCGACAGCGACAGACAGCGACAGCGACAGACAGCGACAGCGACAGCGACAGCCAGCGACAGCGACAGCGACAGCGACAGACAGCGACAGACAGCGACAGCGACAGACAGCGACAGCGACAGACAGCGACAGCGACAGCGACAGCGACAGACAGCGACAGACAGCGACAGCGACAGACAGCGACAGACAGCGACAGACAGCGACAGCGACAGACAGCGACAGACAGCGACAGCGACAGACAGCGACAGACAGCGACAGACAGCGACAGACAGCGACAGCGACAGACAGCGACAGACAGCGACAGACAGCGACAGACAGCGACAGCGACAGACAGCGACAGACAGCGACAGCGACAGACAGCGACAGACAGCGACAGCCAGCGACAGCGACAGCGACAGACAGCGACAGACAGCGACAGCCAGCGACAGCCAGCGACAGCGACAGCGACAGCCAGCGACAGCCAGCGACAGCGACAGCGACAGACAGCGACAGACAGCGACAGCGACAGACAGCGACAGCGACAGCGACAGACAGCGACAGCGACAGCGACAGACAGCGACAAACAGCGACAGCGACAGCGACAGACAGCGACAGCGACAGCGACAGCGACAGACAGCGACAGCGACAGACAGCGACAGCGACAGCGACAGACAGCGACAGCGACAGACAGCGACAGACAGCGACAGTGACAGCGACAGACAGCGACAGTGACAGCGACAGACAGCGACAGACAGCGACAGACAGCGACAGCGACAGACAGACAGCGACAGACAGACAGCGACAGACAGCGACAGACAGCGACAGCGACAGACAGACAGCGACAGCGACAGACAGACAGCGACAGACAGACAGCGACAGACAGCGACAGCGACAGACAGACAGCGACAGACAGCGACAGCGACAGCGACAGACAGCGACAGCGACAGCGACAGACAGCGAAAGACAGACAGCGACAGACAGACAGCGACAGACAGCGACAGCGACAGCCAGACAGCGACAGCGACAGACAGCGACAGACAGACAGCGACAGACAGCGACAGCGACAGCCAGACAGCGACAGCGACAGACAGCGACAGACAGACAGCGACAGACAGACAGCGACAGACAGCGACAGCGACAGACAGACAGCGACAGCGACAGACAGCGACAGCGACAGCCAGACAGCGACAGCGACAAACAGCGACAGACAGACAGCGACAGACAGACAGCGACAGACAGCGACAGCCAGACAGCGACAGCGACAGACAGCGACAGACAGACAGCGACAGACAGACAGCGACAGACAGCGACAGCGACAGACAGACAGCGACAGCGACAGACAGCGACAGACAGACAGCGACAGACAGACAGCGACAGACAGCGACAGCCAGACAGCGACAGCGACAGACAGCGACAGACAGACAGCGACAGACAGACAGCGACAGACAGCGACAGCGACAGACAGACAGCGACAGCGACAGACAGCGACAGACAGACAGCGACAGACAGACAGCGACAGACAGACAGCGACAGACAGCGACAGCCAGACAGCGACAGCGACAGACAGCGACAGACAGACAGCGACAGACAGACAGCGACAGCGACAGACAGACAGCGACAGACAGCGACAGCGACAGCCAGACAGCGACAGCGACAGACAGCGACAGACAGACAGCGACAGACAGACAGCGACAGACAGCGACAGCCAGACAGCGACAGCGACAGACAGACAGCGACAGACAGCGACAGCGACAGACAGACAGCGACAGACAGCGACAGCGACAGACAGCGACAGCGACAGCCAGACAGCGACAGCGACAGCCAGACAGCAACAGCGACAGCCAGCGACAGCGACAGCCAGACAGCGACAGCGACAGCCAGACAGCGACAGCGACAGCCAGCGACAGACAGCGACAGCGACAGACAGCGACAGCCAGACAGCGACAGCGACAGACAGCGACAGCGACAGCGACAGACAGCGACAGACAGACAGCGACAGCGACAGACAGACAGCGACAGACAGACAGCGACAGCGACAGACAGACAGCGACAGACAGACAGCGACAGACAGACAGCGACAGCGACAGACAGCGACAGACAGACAGCGACAGCGACAGACAGACAGCGACAGCGACAGACAGACAGCGACAGACAGACAGCGACAGCGACAGACAGCGACAGACAGACAGCGACAGCGACAGACAGACAGCGACAGACAGCGACAGACAGACAGCGACAGCGACAGACAGCGACAGACAAACAGCGACAGCGACAGACAGCGACAGCGACAGCGACAGACAGCGACAGACAGACAGCGACAGCGACAGACAGACAGCGACAGACAGACAGCGACAGCGACAGACAGCGACAGACAGACAGCGACAGACAGCGACAGACAGACAGCGACAGCGACAGACAGCGACAGCGACAGCAACAGCGACAGACAGACAGCGACAGACAGCGACAGCGACAGCGACAGACAGCGACAGCGACAGACAGCGACAGCGACAGCAACAGCGACAGACAGACAGCGACAGACAGCGACAGCGACAGCGACAGACAGCGACAGCGACAGACAGCGACAGCGACAGCGACAGACAGCGACAGCGACAGCGACAGACAGCGACAGCGACAGACAGCGACAGCGACAGACAGCGACAGCGACAGCGACAGCGACAGACAGCGACAGCGACAGCGACAGCGACAGACAGCGACAGACAGCGACAGCGACAGACAGCGACAGCGACAGACAGCGACAGACAGCGACAGCGACAGACAGCGACAGACAGCGACAGACAGCGACAGACAGCGACAGACAGCGACAGCGACAGCGACAGACAGCGACAGCGACAGACAGCGACAGCGACAGCGACAGACAGCGACAGCGACAGCGACAGACAGCGACAGACAGCGACAGACAGCGACAGCGACAGACAGCGACAGCGACAGCGACAGACAGCGACAGCGACAGACAGCGACAGACAGCGACAGCGACAGACAGCGACAGCGACAGCGACAGACAGCGACAGACAGCGACAGCGACAGACAGCGACAGCGACAGCGACAGACAGCGACAGCGACAGACAGCGACAGACAGCGACAGCGACAGCGACAGACAGCGACAGCGACAGCGACAGAC
>NC_088130.1:11374542-11494542 GCF_036370855.1 Dromaius novaehollandiae
AGAGAGTGACCGATTAAATAAGACAGAGAGAGAGCGAGAGAACCCGACAAGAGAGAGGAGATAGGACGACAGAGAGAGAGAGAGGAGAGAGAGAGAGACCGAAGAGAGAGAGAGACCGACAGAGAGAGACCGACATGAGAGAGGAGAGACCGACAGAGAGAGAGAGAGAGACAGACAGAGAGAGAGAGACCGACAGAGAGAGAGAGAGAGAGACCGACAGAGAGAGAGAGAGAGACCGACAGAGAGAGAGAGAGACCGACAGAGAGAGAGAGAGACCGACAGAGAGAGAGAGACCGACAGAGAGAGAGAGAGACCGACAGAGAGAGAGAGAGACCGACAGAGAGAGAGAGAGACCGACAGAGAGAGAGAGAGACCGACAGAGAGAGAGAGGACCGACAGAGAGAGAGAGAGACCGACAGAGAGAGAGAGAGACCGACAGGAGAGAGAGAGAGACCGACAGAGAGAGAGAGAGACCGACAGAGAGAGAGAGAGACCAGACAGAGAGAGAGAGACCGACAGAGAGAGAGAGAGACCGACAGAGAGAGAGAGAGAGACCGACAGAGAGAGAGAGAGACCGACAGAGAGAGAGAGAGAGACCGACGAGAGAGAGAGAGAGACCGACAGAGAGAGAGAGAGAGACCGACAGAGAGAGAGAGAGACCGACAGAGAGAGAGAGAGACCGACAGAGAGAGAGAGAGACCGACAGAGAGAGAGAGAGACCGACAGAGAGAGAGAGACCGACAGAGAGAGAGAGAGAGACCGACAGAGAGAGAGAGAGACCGACAGAGAGAGAGAGAGACCGACAGAGAGAGAGAGAGACCGACAGAGAGAGAGACCGACAGAGAGAGAGAGAGAGACCGACAGAGAGAGACCGACAGAGAGAACCGACAGAGAGAGACCGACAGAGAGAGACCAGACAGAGAGAGACCGACAGAGAGAAACCGACAGAGAGAGACCGACAGAGAGAGAGAGAGACCGACAGAGAGAGACCGACAGAGAGACCGACAGAGAGAGAGAGAGACCGACAGAGAGAGAGAGAGAGACCGACAGAGAGAGAGAGAGACCGACAGAGAGAGAGAGAGAGACCGACAGAGAGAGAGAGAGACCGACAGAGGAGAGAGAGACCGACAGAGAGAGAGACCGACCGACAGAGAGAGAGGAGACCGACAGAGAGAGAGAGACCGACAGAGAGAGAGAGAGACCGACAGAGAGAGAGAGAGACCGACAGAGAGAGAGAGACCGACAGAGAGAGAGAGACCGACAGAGAGAGAGAGAGACCGACAGAGAGAGAGAGACGACAGAGAGAGAGAGAGACCGACAGAGAGAGAGAGAGAGACCGACAGAGAGAGAGAGAGACCGAGAGAGAGAGAGAGAGACACAGAGAGAGAGAGACCGACAGAGAGAGACCGACAGAGAGAGAGAGAGAGACCGACAGAGAGAGACCGACAGAGAGAGAGAGACCCCGACAGAGAGACCCCGACAGAGAGACCCCGACAGAGAGACCCCGACAGAGAGACCCCGACAGAGAGAGACCGACAGAGAGAGACCGACAGAGAGAGACCGACAGAGAGAGACCGACAGAGAGAGACCGACAGAGAGAGACCGACAGAGAGAGACCGACAGAGAGAGAGAGAGAGAGACCGACAGAGAGAGAGAGAGAGAGACCGACAGAGAGAGAGAGAGAGAGACCGACAGAGAGAGAGAGAGAGAGACCGACAGAGAGAGAGAGAGAGACACCGACAGAGAGAGAGAGAGAGACACCGACAGAGAGAGAGAGAGAGACACCGACAGAGAGAGAGAGAGACACCGACAGAGAGAGAGAGAGACACCGACAGAGAGAGAGAGAGACCCCGACAGAGAGAGAGAGAGACCCCGACAGAGAGAGAGAGAGACCCCGACAGAGAGAGAGAGAGACCCCGACAGAGAGAGAGAGAGACCCCGACAGAGAGAGAGAGAGACCGACAGAGAGAGAGAGAGACCGACAGAGAGAGAGAGACCGACAGAGAGAGAGAGAGACAGACAGAGAGAGAGAGACAGAGAGAGAGAGACCCAGACAGAGAGAGCGACAGAGAGAGAGAGAGAGACCGACAGAGAGAGAGAGAGAGACCGACAGAGAGAGAGAGAGAGACCGACAGAGAGAGAGAGAGAGACCGACAGAGAGAGAGAGAGAGACCGACAGAGAGAGACAGAGAGACCCGACAGAGAGACCCCGACAGAGAGACCCCGACAGAGAGACCCCGACAGAGAGAGAGAGAGAGAGACCGACAGAGAGAGAGAGAGAGAGACCGACAGAGAGAGAGAGAGAGAGACCGACAGAGAGAGAGAGAGACCGACAGAGAGAGAGAGAGACCCCGACAGAGAGAGGAGAGACCCCGACAGAGAGAGAGAGAGAGACCGACAGAGAGAGAGAGAGAGACCGACAGAGAGAGAGAGAGAGACCGACAGAGAGAGAGAGAGAGAGACCGACAGAGAGAGAGAGAGAGAGACCGACAGAGAGAGAGAGAGAGAGACCGACAGAGAGAGAGAGAGAGAGACCGACAGAGAGAGAGAGAGAGAGACCGACAGAGAGAGAGAGAGACCGACAGAGAGAGAGAGAGAGAGACCGACAGAGAGAGAGAGAGAGAGACCGACAGAGAGAGAGAGAGAGAGACCGACAGAGAGAGAGAGAGAGAGACCGACAGAGAGAGAGAGAGAGAGACCGACAGAGAGAGAGAGAGACCGACAGAGAGAGAGAGAGAGACCGACAGAGAGAGAGAGAGAGACCGACAGAGAGAGAGAGACCCCGACAGAGAGAGAGAGAGACCGACAGAGAGAGAGAGAGAGACCGACAGAGAGAGAGAGAGAGACCGACAGAGAGAGAGAGAGAGAGACCGACAGAGAGAGAGAGAGAGAGACCGACAGAGAGAGAGAGAGAGACCGACAGAGAGAGAGAGAGAGACCGACAGAGAGAGAGAGAGAGACCGACAGAGAGAGAGAGAGAGACCGACAGAGAGAGAGAGAGAGACCGACAGAGAGAGAGAGAGAGACCGACAGAGAGAGAGAGAGAGACCGACAGAGAGAGAGAGAGAGACCGACAGAGAGAGAGAGAGAGACCGACAGAGAGAGAGAACCCTCCAAATTTTTCAACTGCATGAGGCAGAAGGATATCAGCAGTGTTAGAATTGGATGTCCTCCTGCAAAGTATCTTTGAGATATTCAAAGTTACATAACTATTACTTTTCCCCTCTAATTAAAACTGTTCATATTTTCATGAGTCAAACTGCACTCAAACCATTGTAACTCCTTGCTTACATATAGCACCATACCACGTTGTCAGTGTTCCATGTTACTGAACAGTTTGTTACTCTTCACCAAAAAAAATAAAAATCCTAGTCTTACTGCCCCAGTGCATTAACATAGCTCAAAGTGAAATCTGTTTCCATATGCTTTTATGTATTTCAATTTGAAAGATTGAATGCAGCACTTATATTGGTCTGCAACAAACAGCACCTGCAATAAAATGCAAGTAAGACAAAAATAGCTTGTTCATGTATACAGAAATACAGCAACATATACTTTATGAACAACTTGCACCAAAAAATTACAGTTTCCACAAAATATTAGAAAAGAAATACTTTCAACTCTTTTGCAAACTCCAATAAGCAATAGTTTAATATTTTTGTCAAAACACAGACCTCAGTGTAGCCTTCTGGATTGACTGTCTTTTATCATCTAATGTACAGTTTGCTAACTTGACTGAAGCATTCATTGAACCATCCGATAACATTTTGACAGCAGCTGACATCAAAACTAATTTAAATTCTGCAAGCTTCAAAAGATCATCTCTTTGATCCATAACTGCAGCCTGTTTAAATTGAAATGAAAATATTTTTGTAGATTTGTTTATGGATAATAGGTATGACACAAAAGTGTGATCACATTCTAACTGGTAAAGTTTATAATAGCAACATATTAAACTAACCCACTGGTAATTCAAAACATGCCAGTTTTCCTAAAAATCTATAGCATATACAGAGAAAGCTCCATAAATGCAAAGCTTTACCTTTCCACCAGCTTGCTATAGGAAGCTTACACTAGTGAGAGGGAGGCAGTGTTTTTAAAAAAAGGTAGAATTGTTATATGCAATTCTAGTTTGTTTGCTGTTTTAAGTTTGAAAATATACAGTATATGTAAAAATATGAAGTGTTGTGAGAACTAAGTTGTATCTGATAACACCACATAGTGTTCAACCAACTACTGGAAAATTCTTCAAAACCTGAAATGAAGGACCACAAATTTACAGTAAAATGCCACTGAACTTTTAGTAAAAATTTTACTGAAAAGTTTTGCAAGTTTAAATCAATAAGAACAGTAAAAATGGACCAACACTAATCCATTGTAATCGTAATCCATTGTAATATGAATTTTAAATCTCCACAATTTATTTATAGACACATTTTATGTATATATGCATGTATAACTAAAAAAAACCTTGCATCCCTCTATTTTTTCAAAAACTGTATTTTATCCTAAAATAAGTCCACTATAAATTTTTAGTCAAGTCACAGAAGATGCCAGAGATTATGTGCTACCATTGCTTATGCTATTTCATCCAATTTCCTCGTGCCAGGTGATTTGATTAAAAGTAATCCTTCATCATTAATAATGTTTGTTACTACTGCTAGAAATCACTTTCTGCATTCATAAACCACGTTCTCAGAATGAAAATATTCCTGTCCAGAATTTCCAGTACTCTAAGCAACCTCAAAGCTGTTTCTTTCTCTTTGTAATCAAAATTTTATTTACCTGTTTTGAATTTGGACTATACAGTACCAAAGTCAGAGAGTCAAATCTGAAATTCAGTTTTAGCGTTGTTTTAATTTTAACAGGTGAATGCAATTCCACCACAGCTGATGTCACAACAGTCACACCTTTCAGAAATTAGAAGACATTCATATTAAAGAAAATTAGCTGACAGCAAACATGAAAAAAATATACATTCTTGCTAATGACTGTCAGGGAGATGACAGCCTCCCCTCTGTTCCACATATATATCCATCTGCATTTTAATGTTTTTGGTTTATTATGCTCCCATTAATAATTTTTGGTGAAATCACACTGCGCAATTTTGCCACCTTTAAGAAATAAATGCACACTTTGCAGTAATATTATACAGTATTGTGTATAAGAATTACAATGAATACAAGTTTACTTTTATCCTCATTTGTTTCATCTTGTCACATATTTGTTATTTTTCACTTTTAAATGTAGAGTTCAACAAAAGAGTCTTTTCTTCTTTTTAATTTTTAAGTGCACGCTGAACAGTTTTTGGGCAATGATGCCTACTCAATAGGAACAACTTTTTGTGATTCCATAATTCTGACAAGATAAACACTTCTAAAACATAGATATCAACAGAACCAGCATACACAGGAAAAAAAAATACAAAAAAATTACAGGAAATGATTTTCAAATCAAGCAAATTATTTTATAGTCTTCTCATACCCATGTACACACACTTACAGAAAGAATCCTGTGAAGATTCATAATAAAATGAACATAATTTTTCAAAGTTGAGCATTACAAAACCCAACTAGCAGACTTCTAGATGCAAATTGCATCGTTGCCAGTAGGATAAGACAGTCCTTAAAGTAAAACGCACCATGCTACAACATTTACTACCGCAGGCCAGTTACTTACAGTTCCTCCAATTCATTATCATTATTGTTGAGTATATCTCTGTTACACTGGCGCTGTTTCCTGAGGCATGCTTTTAAAAGCAACTAAAGCAGGCACCCTTTTATAAAGATAATTCCAACAGAAATAATAAATTTAAAGTAATACCTAAAAAAGTTGGACTGTGCTTGATTTTAGACAACATACCTGCAGAGTGCTGTGAAGTACTACGTGCATCACTACAATGGCTATTTGTATCTTTTGGTTCTGGTAAAGGTGGTGGTGCACCAGAGCCTCCGCCTATATTTTCATTTAGTGTCCTCAGTATTGTGGTTATGTCTTCCTGACTGAGGATCAACTTGAAGAAAACAAAACATACTATTAAACTCAGAACATCTCAGTTCATAAAACGTTTGGTGACTAAAACCCGAGGTATCCTGAATTAACAAGTTAAAAACAGCCTAAACTGTTCTGAACCAATTTTGCCAGAGAGCAAAAAGTATGTATACTTATACCTCAAAACACATATTTAACAAAACAATGAATTTATCTAATCTGAGTCTCTCCTTAGGAGACTGAAGAACCAAGTAAATTTTTTCTCATCCACGTAATTCCCTAAACCTTAACCTTCTATAAATTAGAAGTTGTTCACACATTATTTTATTTTGTATCTGCAATCTTTCAGGGCAAAGCTGCAAAGTTACGATTTAGAACTTGATTGTTAGAAAGCATACTTATTGTTTGACCTATAGCTGCTCAAAATAAGGTCATGTGGATTTTGTCACTAGGTACTTTACCTAGTGGGTTTACCAGCTCCATTTCTGAATTTTGCAAGCCACTTCTTTCATACAATTGGTATGCTTCACATTTCCCAAAGTTAAATTTAAACAAACATGCACTGACCGTTACTCAAGCTTTCCACGGATGTGAATTCAGCACATGATCAAGTCTTTAAAAAAAGAAACAAAAACAACCCAATATTTTCCAATCCATCCTTGAAAGATACTGACAGGCCAATAAAAGTTAGGCTGTAAGAGCACACTCTTTTCTAACCTGAAACAGTAACATGTAGCACAATGTCTGCCTGCAGTATCACAAATCAAATCCAGAGCTTAGATTAGAAGAAAAAGCTATTTGCTTATTTTTTCCCTGCACTACAAAACAACAAAATCCACTCAACCTGTAAGTCTTCGAGTCAAATAATAACCTAAATAACAACCTAAATAAGGAGCTTGGGCTTTCTGAGACAAAAAAATGAAGCCATCTCCCACAGCTGTTTTAAGAGCTCTCTTCAGAAATGAGTGCTTACATTCATAGGCTTGAGTCGTCCAGATATTTCAATATCGGGAACTTCACTATACCATGCAGCAGCTAAATTTCGTTCAACACTAACTTCCAGATTTAGTGGCTGCAGCAGCTG
Organism: Dromaius novaehollandiae; assembly: GCF_036370855.1. Lineage (NCBI taxonomy): Eukaryota > Metazoa > Chordata > Aves > Casuariiformes > Dromaiidae > Dromaius > Dromaius novaehollandiae. The sequence continues at coordinate 11,381,618 of NC_088130.1, forward strand.
TACTTCACTTTGCAATGAACCACTCTCATAGTATGATCTGTGAACAGAAACAAAATCCTCTCAACTTGACATACTTCACTCACATTCTGGAGAGAACAAATACAAGCACATTTCTGTCTTTGCCTCACCCTTTTGAATAGTGCTGTAAAATGGTCTGCATACTTGAGTGCCCTAGTCCTACTGTCTCTAGCTGACACCTTACACCGCCAACTTGGCATGGAGAGGTATTAGGCACATCCCAGGTGGGCAACATACTAATTTCCTACAAGTTCTGAAAACCTCTGAGCTGCTATCCACTGTTTAGCAGTTCCTTCTCCCTTCTGCATCCTTCAGCTGTGTTTGAGAACCCCCACCCCCCTGACTCTTCATCCCCTGCACCAAGGCCCATTTTCAATCGCTTCTTTACAGCTGTCTGACATGACTACTTTCCTGCTATGGACACCTTGTAAAACTCATCAAAATACCCATGCATCCTGTCCCAAAGCAGTGAATGATGCACGAGTCTGTTACTTTAAATGATATTCTCTAAGCAGACATTTCCTTCAATTAACAGAGATGTATAAATGGCTATTTCTCCTAAACCATAAGCTTCAATTGCTTTTACAAAATCTTTCTCAATTTGCTGTTATATTTAAAAATAATAGTATACTTTAACGTATACCATGCAACAACCAACCATTAATTCTTTCAAAAAAAGAACTTCTCAAAACTTTCCAACTGAAGCATCCTATAAGAATTACATGAATTTAAAAAAATATCTTAAGCAGTATACTACCTGTATAACTTTAGTTCACTCAATTTCACTGTCATAGAGTCAATAACAGGCGGGAGAGTATATCGTGTTTTCGTTTTAGCAATAATGAATTGGTTCTTTACAGTGATTAGACCAAGATCAGCCACCAGGACATTTGCAGACATCGCTGACTGTGGAACTATCACAACTGGTGCTTTAATATTGATATCTAGTGACAATCGGGAACTACGCTCTGCCAGTTCTTTTACACCTGTAGCTGCTTTCTCTGCTGCTTGAACAGTTGCCTCAGTAACTGCTTCTTTGGCAGCTTGAAAGTTATTTATAAAAGCCTAGAAAAAATACAGATCTTGTTAGTTATATTAAGAATTATATTATTTCAAAACCACTATGAATCATAATAAATTTTAAATAGCAAACTATCTTAGGATAATATTATACGCTACTTCCTTTTTCTGATATGCTTTAATAGGATAATCTCCCCCCAACATGTGATAAAGTATGCCTATATAAAAATGAATTGCTATACTGAATATTTAGCAAATCAGATGCTATAACAGCAATGACCTTGTAAAATGACTTGTATGAATTATGTTTTACTTATTCAGTTGGTGAGTAAAAGACAGGTTTCCTTGGCAGAATTTATGCAAAAGGCATTGATTTTCATGGTTTAATACTTATATTCCAGTATTATAAACATGGAACTGAGTGCATGTGTAACAGTTGTCACAAATTCTTAAAACAAATAAAGAAAAAACACAATTGTATGCTTAGCCATCCATTCCACAACAACAAATATATGTAAAAGAAAGGTAATTAGCTTTTACAAGAATACATAAAAGAGTTCTTACAAATAGGCATCATCCCACACATGTTTTTTTGCCATTTCTATCTTAGGACAGCTATCTGTATTCTAAGAGACAACATGTGGAAAATTTAACTTACCAAAATAGAGGAAACAAACTTGTTGACAAAAACTACTTGAATGCACCCAACAGTTAGGTAAATATGACTGTCAACAACATCCATATTTGTATATGCAATACCATCTGTAGCATTCACATAAGATATCATCCTAAAGTTGAAGACTTCTTTTCCTGTGATGTAAAGAGCCTTAGAAAGAAAGGAGTATCTCTAATGTAAAAAGGTATGCTAAAGAGAAAGAATACCAAAACAAAATGTAGTACATAAATTGAAAGTGCCTTAAACGTTAACTGCCTTGATCTTAAAAAAGTATCTTTGGACAAGCTGAAAACATTTGGCTAGAATCCCAGCTTGAATAATGCCCATTAAAGTCAATGAAATCAGGAGCCATAATGAGCAGCCAGGCATCACAGGTGCACAAAATCAAATTTTGCCCAACAGTCATTGGTTTTCTGGGGGCAGAGGGAATATCATTCTGCCTGTAGAAAAGAATGTTCTCAGCAAACATATAAAGCAATGTAGAAATCACAGCTGAGTGATTTCACAAACTAAGTTCAATTTAGCATCTCCACACCAATGACAGGAAAATGTATAATACCTTCTTATACAATGCCATCTCATCAGAATTCACAATAATGATGTTCTTTAATTTTGCATTCACTTCTGTCGATGCTTTTTTCATGATCACCTGGCTATCCAGACCTTAAGAAAAATTACATACAAAATTCAGAAACTATTCTGGTTTTGAAGTTTTGTGTCTTTGTGATGAAAATGTTGTTCTTACCTTCAATGTGAATTTCAGATATTCTATGGTGTTTTTCTCTAATAAAGACACGTAGGCAGGATAAATCTGCACAGATATTGAGGTCAATAACATCTTCATACTTCGATTTTTTGGATGCTGTGGGAAATACGAATACTAGTATTGTCTCTTATGTACTAATGCCGAGAATAATTAATTTGAAACTACTGTTATCAGTTAAAAACTTGTAGGTATGGCTTTGAGACTTTTTAAATTATTATTATTTTACTTTAAGTAAAGAGATAGTTAAACACAAGCTATAGAAAAGGATTTGGACTAGAAAAGTATAAAAAGTGGAGTTCTCCAAGGAGGAGAAAAAGATGGTAATGTTTTAGTAACCCTACTCTCAAGCCTAGTTTGTGACAAGCCTAACGTGTTGGCATAATGTACAACATTCATACTAGCAGGTAGGACAAGAACAAATTCATTATATACACATCAAAGCCCTCATGTGCTTCACTAACTGTGGTATTATACACTAGTACTTTATTAACTGCAAGAACCACAGTTAATATGCATCTACATGGCACAATGCAAAACTAGACACAGTGTATTCAGGACTAGGCAGTTTATCTCAAATAATGGAAACATTATAGCTACATTATCAACACTCTACCTGAGCTACTGATCACCATTTGCTACAAATGGCTGTCTTAATAAAATGCAGGTAACTTTTTTTTTTTTTTTTTTTTTTTTAACCTACAAAACCTACATTTTCTAAATCCAAGTTTTAAACATGGAAAAACCATTAACAGAACTAGACATTGAAGAAAAAAAGACAGTGGACATCCTTCAAAATGTGTATGGACAACCATAAGACCTACAGAAAATACAAGCATACATCTAGTGCCTTTCCTAAGAGAACCGTCCACATCTGCACTCCATTTTCACTTGTTTCCAAAACTGAATGGGAATATAATACTGTATTTCATTGTTAACAAAAATAATCTCTGTTCATTTTCAATGGAGATGACTGACCCCCGACAAAACTAGCTGCAGTTACGATGCTAAATACAGAAGCCAACTGATAAGACATTCAATCAATAACATAATCCATTTTTTCCAGAAGTCAAACTTGAAGTAACGCTACATATTAATTCAAAAGACAAAGGGAAATAACATATCCTGTATTCAGGGACTTTTTGACTGGGTAAGTTCTTACACATAACTTACAAGCAAAGCTGAAAGTAGTTGAACTAAACATAATAAACAGTCAAAACAGTTTTTCACAGCATAGGTTTTCAGACAAGATATATCTAAATATCATGTGTGAGTAAGGCTTTCTCAGTCCTCAGAATCAAACTGTGGTTCCATAAATATATCAACTCCAGTTGCATGGGTTTTTTTGTATGTTAATAGGAGACAAACTCCCCAGCCAAGGTAAATTAGCCAATAACTATCCTCAGTCAAAGTTTGGTTTGTACAGTTATACTTGGGAGGCAGGGCAAAACATTATCTATGAAAGCATATTTTGTTGCCATTCATTACAAAGCTTTTCAGCTGCATAATGCTTATTACCTAAACTATGAATAGCATGGAAATTGTCATGTATTAATAAATAAGAAACTGATTTCATCCTTTCCCTCCAAGGACTGCATCAGCTACCAACAAACACTCCAGTGTTTGCTTACATAACAGAACAGTCCAAAGGCAGAGCGCATTCAATATTCTGTTCACAATTCAGTAAGCCACAGAACAGAATTCGTTAAGTTCACCATCCTACACATGTACCTCCCAGTACACAAATGGTATTTCAGCTGGTGTCCAAGCATGTCCCTGTACCAGTGAAATCAAACCACCACCACGAGTTGGAACAATCTTGCATAGAAAAAGTTAATATACTTAAAAATTAATACACTTAATCACACATGAGTGGAAGAGTATTTTTTTCACAAAACAGTTATTTCATCTCTTATCTCTTAGGCCTATTATTCAATGGAAACCTACAAAACACCTTCAAAGGACGAACCGAGGAATTAAACTTCTTAATTCCATGGAACAATAAAAACGGTCAGCAGAAAGACAGGGGCTAAGTGTCACGTTATCATTTTTCCCGCGTCCCACCCCAACTGAACTCTCAGCGTTCCTAAGGCCTGTTGGGGAGGCCTGTCCTCTCCAAAAATAAAGGTTGCAAACCTTATTTTCTCTCCTTTAGCTAATAACCTAATTCGCTCCAAAGATAACAACTACCTTTTCTTTCACAAGGGTTAAACAGTTAACATAACTCATTTAAATTCAAGTACATATGGGAAACAATTTGTCTCAGTGTCCAAGAAGAGCTGCGCACCTAAAAACTTGTCTATCTTTTTTTCCAATGCAAGTACTACCTATGCCTCAAACTTTTCTTCAAAAAAGCTAACATAATTAGATTACTAACCCACCAGGCTCCCATAACAAAAACATCCACCCCCAGTGACACAAAATTAATCACTGTATATAAGTATGCACTAGAGTTACAAACACAGTTGTGTTTTACCAAACATTTCTTTGTGGAGGCTGCACAAAATCACATTCTCGAAAATCTCACCATTGCGAATGTGATACCTGAGGTTTAAAGATAACAAACGAGTACTGAAGCTTAACTCAAAATGCTTGGTAAGAACTAAAGTCAATGAATGCAGACAGCCTCAGAAAGATCTCACCAGTGTACCAGCAGGTCAGTTAGGTCAGGCAGATGATGGGACTACTGAAATCACTAACACGGAGCAAGTGTAAAAACTAGAATCATCTTGAGAATGATCTTCTGCCATATTTATTTTTTAATGACTAGCAGAAATGTAAGTGTTTTCAGATTAACAGACAGGAACAATTGTAACAATCTCAGAGAAGTCCTACCCACAGCAGAAAGGAACGTCATTGACATACTGTTGAGGATTTAATGTGAGCATTCATTTGAACAAGTTAGTTCCCAGGCACAAGCTCAAACAACGGAGGTGTTGTTTGTTTTTACATAGCATTATCAACAAATCGGACCTCACTAAATTCTTGGTCAGAGAAGGATAAAGCTGCACAACAAGAACGTTGCTCACAAGAGATGGATGTTCCTTGGATGCAAGGTAACAAAACTGTTGGCAATCAAATGTCTCAGTTCATCTCAAAAAACAAACAGGCAATGTTTTACATATGCTCAGTGCCTCAAATAGTGAGGAAAAAAAAATAAGTCACAATTATTGCTGAAGAGACAGATAATCTATCTTTTGCTTTAGGCTTGGCAAAGGTATGCCTTGACCAATGTATCAGCAAACTGGAACACAGAAAGAGATGAGATTCACTGACCTTATTATGGTAACATAAGTCCTTGAGACTGATGTTACCAGATAACTGACTGGCCTGCATACCTTTTCAGGATGCAACAGTGCTAACACTTTTGCAGGCCAAAGAAAGCTGGGAGCCCTAAAATTTATACATAGAAGAGAGTTATCTACAGAGCTCTTCTGAGCTGACAAACATGTGGAGGCTCAGCAGCTCTCTCAAATTGCAGGAAGTCACATGCTACCTATTTGCCCCTAAGACCACAGTAATTGATATTAATGAATGCTATTATCAGCATCTTATGACAAAAGACTGAAAATGCTCAAACCAACTTCCACCATTCAAAGACTGCCTATTACACTACAAGCTAAATGTAAACTCTCATACACCAATCTGAAAACCCAAAGTGGCAGCTACAACAAATTATGCCTATAAAAACTGGCACCAATCAGAATTTGTCCATTCAGCAAATGAGTAGAAAACTGTCCTGGAGCCTATGAAATGCAGTAGGGCCTATTTCACACGAATGTCTACAGCTAATGTATACACATTAATAAATTGCTAAAGATACACATATGCAGGCTGCAAACCTAAGCCAACACAAATATTTTGATGAAGAGAAGGAAAACTGTGTACAAGATCATTCCACTGAAGATTTGGAGAAAAACAGTAATTATGCTATTATTTGAAAAGACATAACTGCCATATATTCAATAGACTTTTATCACAGAAAGTTTTTTTTTTTTTTAATTTCCTTACTTATAATAAGAATCTTTTTTTCATAAATACAGTAATGCAAAAACATTGTTATATGGGAGAACAATATAATGTACCATTCAAGAAAGATTATCATAACTAAGGGAATTTGAAAAAGTCTTTGAAAAACATGCTTAGAATTTCTACCTCAGAAACTGTCAACAGCTGCAACATCTACCCTTGGCTCATTGACTCTATGGTTATTCTTTCCCTACACACCTCCAGCCAGGGAATAACAGTATACTCTGCTACTCCATAAAACTCTGATAGCTAATATTATCACATGCTTAGCACCACTGAAATTACAAAAGGCTGTAAAGTGCTTAAGTAATTGTACCTTAAACAAAATTTCTCATTTCAAAACTCACTGACAGGCTTTTGAAAATAGAAAATAACGTCTGTTCTCTTCCTTGCGTAAATGAAGAGAGGATCAAATAAAATAAAATAAAATAAAATAAAATAAAATAAAATAAAATAAAATAAAATAAAATAAAATAAAATAAAATAAAATAAAATAAAATAAAATAAAATAAAATAAAATAAAATAAAATAAAATAAAATAAAATAAAATAAAATAAAATAAAATAAAATAAAAAAATAAAGAACAACACCCACCCACAGAGAGTGGAAAAAAAAGTAAATAAACTTACTTAATTTCTTAAGAACATCCTTCTCCTCTACTTTTTCCTGGACTGGTTCTTCTGCAACTTTAGTTTCTTGTTTCGGTAGGAGACTGTTCAGATAAGTCATGGCATTTAGGAGAGTTTCAGTATGCAAATGAACATCAAGAGAAGAAAAATTCACCTGAAAGAACAAATTAGTTTTATACAACATATTTCTGTCCCCCCTAAAAGAGAAAAATATGTTTAAAAATATGTCATACCTTTATTTTCTGTAGAACATTCTGATAGGCAGTTTTCAGCTCTGGTCCATTAACATCAGCCTATTCCACCAAACATACATACAAACAAGAAAAACAGGAGAGGTTTGAAAATTTCACAGAGAAAACTTACTTCAAAACTGCTACAACTTATGATATAAAAGTTAGTCTATTTACGAATCAGACACATATCTAAACAAGGTGGTTTACTACTGGCTTACAATTCAAAAGGAAAGTTTGCTGTTTCCTTACCTTTATGTATTCCAGAGTGAGAAGATCATCCTCTACATTATCCAAAGTAGTAACAATATAAACTGGTTTGTCATTATCATCTAAATTAAAAAAAACATACATATATATACATATATATACATAAACAAACTTTTTAAATAATTTTTTTTTGAAAGATAGACTATGAACCAGAATACTAGCTATTTAAAAACAAAAACAACCCTCTTATGTAGACCTAAAATGGTTAGATGTCTCTACTATCATCATCAGCACTGGAACAAAGTTATTAAAGCACTAGTAAGAGAAGGAGCTCCAAAATTACTTTTCTGTTTCCCCTCTCATTTAATTTAGGAAGGGAGTCTTCCTCAGTCAACAAAAGAAAGCCCAACAGGCTTTCTGAAGACAAAGTCACAGTGCTAATTTTTTGTGAATCACTTTTTGATCAAGATATAAATGCTTACCCATATATTCTGGGCACAGTAGGCAAACTTCACGAAGGAAAGCATTTGCAGTCATGTCAAACGTTCTTAATTTGAGTTCAGTGCCTAACCCTACAACTTCAAGCTGCAGCACGGGTGTCTCAATATTATCAGTAAGACGACACAATTTAATTAAGACCTAAAAAAAACGAAAAACGAAAATATATAAGGCATAGGATTACCCTATTAGCTTTTATAAAGACAGATATTTACACGCATTTTACCAGTTAATGTTAATATTGATCATGAAACATTATACAGCAAATGCCCTGAAAAAAAATTCAGCTCAAGAAACAAAATCGAAAGCATACTTTACTATTTTTACTGGAATTTCTTCAGACTGCCAATAACTGATTTCTAAGTTGAACATCAATAGACAAGAGTTCCTGAATTTTCATTTATACATGACAAAGATGTTCAATAAATACCTGGCTGAGCTGTCCTAGGTTCCACTGTTATCATCTGTCTTTCATAACCAAAGGAAAACAAAGATATGTAATCTACTTTTCCATATAGTGCACTACTACTCTACAAATAGGGAAAACAAAAACCACACCCCCCAAGTCATTTTAAACTATGAAGCCAACAAATGGAAAGGTATGTGATTCTTACTAAAATCTTTTTTCTTATAGATTTTAAAATGACATTCTTCTCTACTGGAAGCTTGTACAAACATAGCACCTATTCTTCAACTAGCAGCTCTTAAAAAAAGGAATTGTATGTTTTAAAGAACGCCAAAAGGACCTCATCAGGCCACAAAAAATAATAAGTTTTCAGATTTATATACCAGTGTAGTGTATAGTAAGATATGCTGTAAGCTAGTTATGATGTTTTGAATCCTTTCCATAAGTCGCTACCCTAAAACAGAATTTGTAAAAGGTTAACTCATTACTTATAGTGAATAGCAGCAATAACTTTGTCGTAGCCATGAACGTCTAGTGACAGAATGAAGCAGACCAACTGATACAGCTGGAAACAGTTATTGGCCTTTGGGCAAAATACTCTTTTTTTCAAGTCTGAAACATAAAACAATTTATGGTGAACATGCCACAGAGGCTGAGAAAAACTGAGGGGGGAGAAGTGCTTGTATGAGATGAAGCATTAACGAAGCTGTCCTACTGACCACAGCAATATCTTGAAAAAAAGATGCCAAAAGCTACATCTTAAACGAAAATGAATACGTAGAGAATAACAGAACGAATGAATGAACACAAGGTAAAGGCAATTCAATGATAAATTGAGTAGGGAATAAAGCAGATAAGGAAAGGCATTTCAGTGCTGACAGGCATGCAGAAGCACAATCCTGGCTTAAACCAAACACAAAACCAAACACAAAACCAAACACACCAAAAAAAAACCCCCCAAAACCCCCCCCAAAAAACACCCCCCCAAAAAACACCCCCCCAAAAAACACCCCCCCAAAAAAACAAAAAAAAACCCCTCTGAACGCTACAGAAGAATATCAGCAAGAAACAGGGATGCATGGATGGATTCAAGAATACAACAAACAGGAAAGAATTACAATTAAGATGCACCTTGGAGGAGGGGGAAAAAAAAAAAAAAAAAAAACACACACCACTGTAAATTTACCTCAGCTACTTCAAATCTTAGCTGGAAATCTGTCATATTCTTCATAGATTCTTGTTTACGTAATTTTTGTCGTCTTGTACTGTTAGCTCGCTTGAGGGAACCACATGAGGCTTCAAAAAATGGCATATCTTCCACAGGGCTGCTTAGAGCATCATAAAATTCTTCTTCTGATTCTAAATATTAATTCATAACAACATCACATATGCATTTTAGACAACCAATTTTGCAGTAACATGGCCTAGAATTTTTATGTCTCCATCTATAAACATTTAAAAGTGCAGGTACCTAGCTTATAATTAGCAACCAATAAAGTCTATTTCCACAGTTATCTCGGTTCCTGCCTCCACAACTTTTCACATCTACAGCTCCCTTATCACATCATCACAAATCAGTCCTCATCAGGTAACTCCTCCGCCAGCATTCCCTGATTACTGGCTATGCAGAAGACAGCACAAACTGGGGCTCATCTTGCTTAATATCTGTTTTGCCAGACTGATTGCTACTGACTTCATACTGAAGCCTCTGTCTCAGTTTCTTCAGCTCATTTTCTTCACTTAAAAAAAAAAAAAAAAAAAAAAAAAAAAAAAAAAAAAAAGCGCTATGAACAGTGAAGTTAAAGGAATCTGTGGAACAGGTATCATTCTTCTGACAAAAGTGAGTGGATCACACTAGGAAGTATATTCTAAGACTTAAAAACATGTTTTAGATTGGGAGTAGGTATAAAAATAATGAGTCATTTAAAGTGATCACACAGCTGCATGTACACTGGAATTTTAAAAATACATCTGTTTCAGTCAAAGTCTAGTTATTACTTTCTCAAATTAAATAGAACATTAGAGCAAATAGTCACTCTCATCTCATCCTGATTTTTAAGAAATGAAAGATGCTTTACCTCTACCTTTGCACACTAAAAGGAACTCATACACAAAATAGGTGAAGATGCACAGATACATATTTGTATACATACTGAATGTGCATTGAATTTAAAGTGATAGCATCAAAGCAAAAATGATTAGCTTTGCTGATAATTTTGCTAGTGTTTGCAAACCACATCTATAACAAGGTAGTAGAAAAAGTATTCTCCATTTTTCAGTTGATTTTGTGCTTCGGCAAGACAAAGGTTTTTGATACTGAAATAACACTAATATATTTGATAATTTTTCAAGTGTTACTACTAAATGGAATCTAAGAGTCCAGCTAAATTGTTTGAACAGGGAGACAGAATTAAAAATGACTAATTCCCCCATAGCTAATCTTCTGTTTGATTCTGTGGAAGTCAAAATGTTGTTTGTTTAGAATAACACAGCTATTTCTATAGCATATTCATCATTTCAATATATTGTAATTCAAATAAATCCACTTAAGTAGGAGGGAGAATCCTTAACCACAAGAAAATAACTGGGGAAAACAAACTCCACAAAACACTAGAGGTTCAAATATATATTCAGGCAAAAAATGACACATATAGTACTTTGGATGTTCTGAATCAACACACTGAATATCCCACCTCTTTTCATTGACTATACCTTGAACTTAAGACTTAACTTTCCATTTAACTAATTCATGGATGTTTGTCAATACGCACAAGGAATGCTCACAGGAACTTTCAAAGCATGGTTCAGAAAACTTCAGCGAGTTCAGAGCAGTGTTGTATATCAGCAAAACAGGCTATTAAAAATATACTTTTCTATACCCTGTATTAGTTCTTCATACAATTCATTATTTCATAAGGAGCTACACAGCATAGATCCAGAATTCTTAAAGGATAGTAAAGAATATGATCTATTAAAATCTAAAGTCTTTTGACACACAAAGAACTTGAAAACCTCATAAAGCTTTTCTACGTAGGGAATGGTTGCAGACTAAAGACCCATATAAAATGGGAGCCATCACAAATCTCACCATTTTCCATATCAACACAAACTATAAGGCTGTTTGACCTTCTTTTTTCTAATATAGATGCATAGTAACGTACACACAATCAAATAAAAATAAAACATTTGTGTGGTAAGATGGTTTTGTTTATTACTTTGCCTTCAGGAAGAGAAAGAACAAGCATATAAAATTTTGCTGCACTGAGAAAATACACAAGTATTTCGTAAAGAGCAAATCTTAAGAAGATATATAGAATATAGAGTTATTCAACCTGAAGAATTTGAGACGTAGCCTAAAAATGGTCACTTACTTCAGGAAAATCAAATGAATACAGTGAACTTAGTATCTTAACCCATTTATTAAATCAGACTTTAAAATGAATTGCTTTACCTGACTCAGCAAATGAATGAAAATCCAAAACAGGAAGCGCACTTTGTGATAAATATGGTGCTGACAGCACAGGGGATATTGCAGCCTGAAACAGGAGATACCATAAACAGTTTTGTTAAATCCACTGGTCACAACTATTGCCTTCACATTTGGTACTGCTTAGAAATTTTATAGCTCAAAGAAATTAGACCTGTTTTAAGTGCAAATTATCACATTTAAACATTTATGATTTTTAAAATTAAAAGAATGAGCAGAAACAGGGTCTCAAATCTGGCAGAAGCATCAGGTATTACACATTCATCCAGGACTAGAGAGAATACATCAGGAAGCATGGAGTAAAGATTCAGACACCAAACTCCAGAGATTAAAAGACAGTGACAGAAACAGCACATCACATGAAAATACAGGAAGGACAAAACCTAGACAGAGTCCTTTATGGGACTAGCAAGGGGCAACTTCAGAGAACAGTAATTCCTGTAAAAGTCAGATGACACTAGTGGCCTGGTGGGAAGTAAGGGAAAATTGGTGCAGAAAACATTGCAGCAGACAGACTCGTCTCCAAACTTCTCCATGTATCTGGAGAAACAGATTCTAGCAGAATCTTTGATGGCAAATGATGCCTTTGTCTACAGCCCAGAGATGCAACTGAAAATGTATGAAATTTCACTCTTGCCACTAAGTGGACAAAGGGAAACAAGAATCTTCACTCCATGTTATATCTGACAGAATGAAATTGTTCTAGTGCAGGCAACTAAAAAGTTCATTCACCAAAGCCAGATTTCACATCAAGCCTCAGAGAGCTGACTCAGTGGTTTTAGTTTGTAAAAGTGTCCTCTGCATGCTCTGTATGCATATTTAGCATAAGTGTACCTTGCACTGAACACTAAAGCAAGGAAGAGGTGTGCATCATCTGCATGCTTGTTCTTTTTGAATGCCTTTGCACAAATGATAGTAGTTGTGGGTTTTTTCCAGTTCCTGCTATTTTCAAAGCCCAGTTTTAGTTGATGATTAATAACTATCAATATCCTATAGAAATCTAAAAATTGTGGTAACAGAGTAACATTCATCTTTGAACCTGACTTCCGATAGGCTAAGGCTCCATTTTTCATCTTGCTTTTCATATTTCAACAGTCTCTCTTCCCAGTCTCCAGCCTACATAGTTTGACCCTAATTTATATACTCATATTCATATCTATGAATGATAGATACCCTAAGTCTTGATGAGTCTTGAATCTGTGGAAGCACCTTATCTATAAGACTTTTACATCATAATAAGTTAAGGGGGAAGAACTAAAAGGCTTGACCTCACAGTACCAGATTAGTAAAAATATCAGATGAGCCTTGCACAGTAAAGCAGATTGTCCTCTTGCACTAAAGTATAAAAAACTGCAGGATGCAAAAAATCTAGAAGGATCTATTCTGAAGAGCGTTTTGTTTTCAGAGCCCAAGAACAATTCCTCCGCTTATTCCAATTGCAGAGGAACCACCAGGACAAAATTTATATGCCGAGCTCTCTGGAAAAGATTTCTCATCCTTTTTGGTTCAGAAGTGATGCGATGGCAACAAAGCTCAGAAGAATTTTAGCTACAAGGATTAAGTCACAGGCATATATCCCCCAGCACCAAAGCGAAACAAACAAAACATCTACAGCTTTAGAGAATTGGCTAGAATTTTCAAAAAAAATGCTAATTTTTAAGATGGCTAAATACTAAGATGGCTTGCTCTCCATTTTCTTCTGCTCCTTTGAAAACTGCAGTGCTCGTCGTGAAAGTATTCTTCTGATAGTTATTACTGAAATAATTAAAAAAAAATAGAAAGGACCTTACCTCAGATATTTTGGGGGGAGAACCTGTAGCAGGAGTACTTTCTGGTTTCGGAATGCTGTCAATTAGTTCCAAGATGCTTGTCAACTTTTGGTCTGATATTTGGATAGAAAGTAAAGGCAGCTGTCCAGACATTTTGAACCTGTTAAGTAAATAATCAATGTTATTTCAGAACAATTTCATTCAAACTTCACATTCATTTTCCTCTGAAAAGCATATTACTCTTGTTAGTTAGAAAATTACAAATCAAAACTGTTACATGTAATATACATACATAACTTCTGTTGCCCACAAAACAATTGCTTAACTATTAAACTTGCAGATAGTAATTATCACTTTGTAGACAGAGACTGAGACATAGAGGAGCTATGTACTTCAATCAAGCAAGAAATTTGCGCAAAAACTTCTTGCCAAGTTTAGATCAGCATTCCTTACGTTTGTTTCTCTGTAAATATCACCATTCTCAAAGCTACAAATAAGAAGGATATAGGAGCCTTCAAATCAGAAGTTTTTAATGAAGCTATAACATGTAATATGCAGAAGGATGCCCTTAATTTTGGGTATCCTGATACCCAGTGCATTCATACACCTTCAAAAAACAGTCAGTAGATGACAGACTCCCAGAGACCTCCTTCAGAAAATGGGATAAACCAAATAGACACAATTAGGAAATAAAACAAAAGAAAACCCACACCCTTGTACAGGCCATAAAAATCATACTACCACTCTTGTATGTGAAATGACAGAAACAATAAGGAGCAACTCCAGCATGTTCTCAGAAATGAAAGACAGATATTCAGATGCAAACCACACGGTGAAGAGAAAGAAAACACGAAAAGATGACTTGATATTTTGAAAGTTCAGGTTAAAAGCCCTTGCATACTGGTCTTTCATAAATGAAAGTTACTTAAATTACTATTCTCTCTAAGGTGACAATATAGAGAAGTCCCCTTCTAAACAAAGTCAGCATTAAGTACTGGTAAATTCAGTATTGCTTTTGAACAAACATCACATGGAATTCAACTGGCAGACAACATTAATGAATGAAGAAAATAAAAACATTCAATTACCTGCTTTTTAGATGCCTTAAAGTAAAATAATTACCCTCCAAACTACTCATTCATTTAATTTCTACAAGAGTTAACAAAGCAAGTACTGATAGTGGACTTCACTGTAGAACAAATATTTTTCCACTCGCCCTTCTTAACAGAACTATGCTGTTTTGAATTCTTCAGTACAGTCCCAAACCTTAATGAGAAAAAGTTCAGGAAAAAATATAATGTTGGCTTTATATACATATATTTATAAAAATTGGAATATAAAGGAATAGCTACAACTATATTAAAATATATTAATATATATAACTGATTAGTGCAATATTGATGCACAATGCCTTATTCAAAAGTCATTACTAAACTTTACAGTTTAGGGAACTTTTATTGTTAAAATATAGAAGCTATCAGTTCATCTTTATCATGTGTGCGTGATGTCATCTAAACATGATGTGGGCCTAATTATTTGTACATAAACACATGTTAACTGACCATTCCTTAAAACAAAAAGAGGTTAAGCACAAATTTTATTTATATTATATATATATTTATTATATATAATATATATTTATGTTTGTTTATATATGTGTACATACACACACACACCTGGCATTTGAAGCTATGCCAATATTGATAATATTGACGGGTTTGGCTGCAGCTGGAACACATAGCCCTTGCATCAGCAAGCCCTTGAAGAGAGGGTCAAATCTTCACTTTCAGGTAAGGAGTTACTGTCCCTGTCATTTCAAGATTGGTAGATGACTCTAGATTATTAAAACATGGCCTGCAGATTATCTCTTAGAACGATTTGGAGACTGAAGCAGGTACAAAACAAACAAGTTCAGTTGTTGCTGAGTATTAATATACTAGATTTGAAGTCGATACTTGCTGGTTTCTCAGTGAAAGTTAAAATATTAGTTATGATCAGTAACTCACTGTGGTATATGCTTATGTAGTACTAAACCACTATCTGTGGCATTCTGTAACAGTTGTAGACAGCACAGGTACCCAGAAAGAGGCAGCAGCTGATGAGTGCTCTCCAAGAAATATTATGTCAGCAGAGGCAAAATTTGCCAAATTTCTGGATATAAGTAGAAATCATTTATTTGTGAAGTAACTGACCTTATGAGAACATGGAATACAAAAGTAATATCCATCAGAGAAAAATTTCCCAGAAACAGATGAGAAATACTGTAGACAGATAAATTGCCACCAAAAGGAGAAGCACTGCTGGTAGTGGAAACCAACAGATAAGTGGTGCTGCAATATTGCAATAGGCATTCTCATTAAGAATAGACACTCTGCTTAATCCAGGTGATACTAGCACAACTCAGAGAGATGGTGCAGATTACAAATCTGCATTAAAATGACATTCTCTTTTGTGACCACAGAAATAAAGGCTCACTTTCCCTTCCTGGCCTTTCTGAAAGAATGCCCTCAGGAATCTGTCTTTTTATTTCCTTTACCTTATCCTTTCCACAGGACAGAGAGAAAAAGTAAGTAGGAAAAGAACAAGACTTCATAAGAAGTCAAGCATCAAAATTCAGAATTTAGCCTACTTTCCAGAAGGTGGCACCATCACACCATACAATCATTAATCTGTGATCATATTACTCAGCATGAGTGATATACATTATTTTTAATTTTATTTCCAAGTAAATTCTAGATACATTACAATTCCTTTATTTTATAAGCTGCCTCTTGATTTTGTTGATTGTTATAAAACGTTATAAAATAACTTTCTGTAAAAGTCTGTTTATATGCTGTTACTTTCTAAAATGCCTAGCTAAAATCTGTTAATTTCTATCAGTCATAAGAGTGAAGTAAGCACATGCTGCTTTGTTGTAGTATAATAATGTGGGTCTTATTAATGAATTAATAACCAGATTACATCATAAAACATTAACGTGCTAGTTCACAAGTACTTCAAAACTGAAGGGATGTTTTAGCAAACAGTGTCTGTATTAGATATTAGTGAAGATGCATTTTCCAAAATATTTGCAAATTTAACCTTTGCCATTTCAACTCTAGTGATCTCTAATACTAAACTGGCATCATCAACTCTAGTGATCTCTAATACTAAACTGGCATCATCAACATTTCCTTTGGATTGAGTATAGAATCCATAACCAATAGGTTTTGGTTTGTTTTTTTTTTTTTAAACTAAATAAGCCTAAGAACAAACTTGACGAATAGAGGGTTGTTTTCTTGAGAAGTGATCTCTGATAAACAGACAAGCAAGACTAATAACCTAGGTGAAAGAGAGAGAGTATGACAGAACATTACTTGTTGGAATATTTTTGTGATGTTTGTAATAGAGGACTGTAAATTTCAGACCTTTTGCATCTGCAGTATTTCCAATAAGGACTAAAATATGACTATTAGGAAGACAGACCTAATTAAAATAGGTTTTAATATAATTTTTATATTTATAAAAATTATATTAAAATAAATATTATCTAACATTCTCTCTCCCTCCAATATCTGGCAACTCCTTGGGTCTCCTCTTCTTGATGAAGCTGAAAGCACAGGGTGTAGAAGACATTTTACTTCCAAGTTTCACACATTGCTGATGTAAAATAGCGCAAAAAGTATAATTAGATACTTGATTTTCTTTTTTCCCCCCAAAAGCCATTTACTGTAAAATTTCAAAACAGAAAAACAACACATACTTGGGCATTCTTGCATCTGTGACAACCATAGCCCTGCTAAATTCCACTTTTACATCCAAGGGCTGCAAGATGTGTTGAGATGAGTATTTCAGTTTACGAGCCTCTTGCCAGTTTTCATCTAGAATAAGAACAGAAAACTAAAATTTTTTTTCCATGAAAGTTATTTTTTCCTTATTAAACATATCACAGAATTAATATGTATGATATTAGTTGGTACACATTGTAAAAAAAATAAAAATAAAAAAAATTAAAAAAAAATTAAAAAAATCAAGTGATGTGATCTCCTTTACAGCTCTAACCCAAGTACACACATGTCATAGATACAACAGTACTTAATACTTCCCCCTCTCCAGGTCTAAGCAGCAACCTAACCAACGGTGCAGACTCCGAAGGGCCTAATTCTTAAAACATATATTGCACTGGGAGTTTAGGCTTTGGATTCCCCTCTGGAACTAGAGAGCTAAGAATTAAATGCCAAAGACTTCTTTGATTCTGACTCTCTATGGTTAATTCCCAGAACTACTGCTAAAAGTTTACCTCAGAAAGGGATTCTGATCCTTCCTTTACCCTCACAAAATGATCAAGCCTACAACTACTTGTGGATTCTATTTTAAAAGTTGGAGGGAAGCAAAGAAAAGGCACTGAAAGACAATACCATAAATGAAAGAACTAGATTGCTGGAATAAGAGCAAAAGTTCATGTTTGCTATGCACCAATCAAATGAGACATTCTGGGGTCTTGTAAATAAATGTACACTATAAAACTATAGATTATATTTTTATTAGCAAAACCTAATGTTAGAATCTATAATAGGCTTAAAGCTGTGCCTGGAAAATTCATATCATATTTACAGGACTGAGTTTAAAACATGAGTTTAAAGATTCTTTGATTAAAAAAGACATGGCAACTACTCATCAGCTGGAGAACAGAACAGACACTTAAATGCTGTTACCACTACTTTAACCACTTCAGTTAAAAAATTTCAAAAAGGCACATCAACTATCAAAATGTTTTTAATCATATATAATTAAACCTTTCCTTTTATAAGGAAAGGTTTCCGTCATGAATACTTACCATGTTTGCTGTACAGTAACTGTATGCTGCTGAGCTGTATATCAAAACTGTCATAAGCTCTTGACATTATATCTTCAATAGTGCTTTGTCCTACTTTAAGTTCTGATAAATCAGAACGACTTTTACTTTTCATCTAAAAAATAGTCACAAAAAAGTGGAAGTCAATTTTAAAATATCCTAAGCACTAATTCTACAAATACTCAATTCTACCATGATAAACGATTAAATTTAAATTCTCAGTAAAAGGGCACAGATTCTTAAAAATATCAGAGCAAAGCAGCTATCTAAGCAAGCGGCATCTATCCAAACAAGGAATAGAGAATAAACTTCATTGGAAAGAAATAAAAATAAAAATGAATCAAAAAATCTATGGAATTTTATACAATATAATTTATACAGAAGAAACTGATTTTAATTTCCTCAAACCCTTTATAAGCATTAGCATCACTGTGTATCTTTTATATATAAAAGTATCACTGTGTTAGTCATCACAGAAACATGAAATTATTTCTGAATCCTGTTAAATTTATTTGTGGCATTATCCTGTCACATATTAATCATAAACTGAGGAGGAAAAGTAAAGAGGGGCTTTGGACTGTTCAGCAATGTTCAAAGTCAGGCCTTTAATTAATCAGCCAGTATTTTACCAATAGCAGTTCTTTGGTATTTTACAGTTATACGTGCTGTCTCTGCTATTCATCTCTGTCCAAATGTGACTGTCCTCATCTTTCAATATCTAATAATTTTGGCATCCATATCTACTTTTGCCAGATTTGGACAGTATTCAAGAGAAGGTTCATAATAGTGAAACGGGTTTGAGTATTAATGTCCACGATATATGATTTTTCTTCACTGTTGCTCAACTTGGTATTTTACATTAAAAACACAACTTGCAGATTGAAAAGCCTGTGATTAAAAAAATTCAAAATTATCAAATTAATACTGCTTGTGCAGCCTTAATTAAGTCCACTTATGCATATGCTCTGAGATACAGTTTTAATTATATGTGCTATTTTCCCCCCACAGGACTTGACCTCATATACTGCATAATTGGGGGAAGGAGACTGTTTGTTTTGTATTAAACACACTTATTCAATGAATGTTCTGCATCTTATTTAAGCATGTATCACTCAAAGTGAATATGGAATTGTTAATCATCTCCTGGGAAGCATCTAACTTTTCTCTTTTGATACTGCCCGGCTTCCTTCATCTTACTTTTTAATTTCTGTTAAAGGATAGGAACCAGACCAACAGTCATATTCACTACGCAAATTATTCATCCGTTTCAGAAAAAACCCTCAAACACAAGTTTACTGGAGTTTGATTTTGAAACCTTAGTGTTCTTCTACCATTTTCTGAGAGTAATTTCCTATGGGTGGAGTAGAAAAAGGTGGGATGTTCCTGGTTTTGCTTTTAAAAAGTCTAGTAGGCAGAACTCATCTACTCCCAAACATGAATGAGTAAAAGCATTTGGATCCTTAGATCCTCAGCATCAATTCCCATGACTTATGCTGAGAAAAACAATGGAGTATAACAGATTTTCTGCCAGATGCAATAAATTAAGGCTCGACATAGAAATAATTACAGAGCCTTCATCAGAAGTTCCACTTTCCTCCAACTTGATTTTAATGCAAAAGCATCTTCCTGTCATAAGCTTCTACCCTCTACTACTCCCTAAAGCTCCTTCCTCTTTATGTTCTGTATATATCTCGTTCCTCTGCACTTCAGACAAGGCCAGGTAGCAGTATTTTTCTGTGAAAAGAGTAGTTGAATTACTGTCTGTTTGTGTGCTAGCTGCAACAGACATTCCTTGGCAGCAGACCAGCCAGACTACTGGCAAAGGCTTTCCTCAACTTTTAGAGCCCTGGGACAGAGCTTGTCTCAAGCACACAACTGATATACAGCTTAACTACCAAACTCTGTAAAGCCCCAAATAATCATCAGCATGCAGAAGAGCATCCCTATCACTAGGTCAAATTCCAAGTCATTGAAGTAAATAATCTGCCAAACAAAAACTAAAAACTCTGCTAGGTTGCAAGTTTGACCTATTTTAGTATCTACAAAACAATATTTTCCACTAATTCTACTTTTTAAAGCACCTGAAATCCTCTAACTGAAATACATGTCCTCAGAAATGCAGCCTGTGACAGAGACATAGAAAACTTTCTTTTCTTTAGCAAGGTTTTGAGCTTTAAAGCAAAATCTTATAAAAAAGAGCTTGAGGCAATCTACATAAACAGTAAGTGGCA
This sequence comes from Dromaius novaehollandiae, assembly GCF_036370855.1. NCBI lineage: Eukaryota > Metazoa > Chordata > Aves > Casuariiformes > Dromaiidae > Dromaius > Dromaius novaehollandiae. The sequence goes on from NC_088130.1 coordinate 11,402,418, forward strand.
GAATCATCCTTACCCAGAATACTGATAACAAAAATTAAATTGCCAATATACAGCAAGGGAATTTGTCCTGCAAGGACACAAGCCTATCAATGAGTAAGAAGATTGCCACTTGCATGAAGGAAAAGTATTTTCTACGTTTTTCTAGTGCTAAAGTATCATTCTAAATGCACTACTAATCTACCTTTTTGACTTATCTCTCACATAAAGTGTCTTAAAAATGCAGATCAAAGTGTCTCCAATTTTAACCAAGTTATTTTGTAAACCACAAATGTTTACACTTTTTCTCACTTTAAAGAAAACTGAATGAGAAAAAAAAATACAATAACAGGAGTAATATTAAAATTAGTAAGACCATTTAACCATATATGTATGTAAGTAAAGAAGTTTACTACTTTATATTCTAAGATAAAAAAAATTGTCCAGACCTTTTCATGTAACAGTTCAAAACTTCTACAGTGGTTTTATTTTGGGGAAGCATCATTTTCTAACAATTCTTTTGAGCTGAAAGAATCTGTTCACAACAGTTCACTAAGTTTAGTCTCAACTGGAAAGCAATTTAAAATAAAAACCTAATACGTAAACTGAAAGAGGAACATTTACTTAACCAGTTATGTAAAATACAAATTCAAACAACTGGAAGTTACAAAAAAGTCTAATTATCATTTCTAGTAAGTTACTTCATTATGTACCTTACCCTAAGACTACCAAGATCCAAAAGCAGTAAGTTTGATGTGCAATCATAGAATCCCTTTTGTGGAACAATGATATATGAAGCCATGAGGTTAATTTTGAGGTCAAGAACTTTCTGGGTTTCGATAACATACAACAAACCTGAAATAATAAAATTGGTAAACATAAATCTAAGTAATATATATAGATTCTATATGTAATAATATATAGAAGCCACAAAATAAAAAGAAGTTATAATAGAAATTAAAAGTCTAACTTGAAATGAACTATGAATGCTAGATAATTAATTCTGTTTCAGCAAGACCACTAGCATCTGAAGCTGAAACAATTCAATGTGAAGAGTAAATTTTAAAATCATAATCTACACCTCCACTCAATACAGCACTCACTGTTCTCTATACTGTGTAGGGTGTGCATACACTTCCTATTTATCTGCACTCTGCACAAACTGGTATTCATCTCTTTCAGCAAACTACTACTTTCTGCATGAAAGAAAGTTTTTCTTTCTCCTTTCACCTCCCACTGTGGACATGTTATTACTCATACCAAGTTTAATTACAGGTGCAGATACTATTTAGATTTCTTTTGAGCCAACAATTGCAGTCTTTAAAGATGCACCAAGAATAGATGGCATGATGATGCTGAACAATGCTAATTCACAAGTAGAAACAGCAATATAACATTTGTAAGTTGATTAAAAATTTTATATTGAGCAGAGATGAAATGAGAAGAACTGCAATTTGTGCAAACTCTGTGGATTCACAAACTAGACTGTTTCAAAAGGTCTGTTATGGAGACCACCCAACCACACTGACCAAACTGCCAGTGTTGTGAGATACTAAAGTTTATGCTGATTCTACTGACAAGCATCTGCAACTTCAAGACCAGAAAGTACAAGGTCTTACAAAAGTTCTATTTAAAAAAAAAAAAAAAAAAAAAAAAAAAAAAAAAAAAATCAAGCAATTGATCAGGACCTTCAGACCGTCAAAACATTTGAGACCAAATTCCAGATTTTGTTCTTCTGAAGAGGAACAAATGGTCTTATTTCAAGTTAGCACTGAAAACTACCTTATACTGCAGCCATAGCCCATTAAGTATTTACCATGTACGATATGATGATATCACAAAAACTGGAGATAATAAATGATGGAGATGACAACATAAGACTGCAGAACACTCACACGCATAAGGAGCAAAAGTGGAGTGTAAACAGTTTAGATTTCAGAATATAATATTATCATGAAAGATATACAAGCAACTTTGTTGATTGATTCAGATAATCAGGATGAAAGCTGTTAAAACTCTTCCAATATTATCAATAGCTGTCCTGCCACAGGAGAGCTAGCTTAGTCAATGAAGCTAGCTAGGAAGTACGGATGGCAACTGTATTCCAAAATTTCCAAGATAAACTCTTTATTAATCCAATTTATTTTAAGACTTCTTTAGTTTTTCATGCTTAACTGTATTTGAGTGACATAGGAAACTCTAAAACAGCCTTTTTTTTTTTTCCTCCTTCTTTCCCCTTCAACTAGCAATAGAACCCAGCTGAGTCCATAAACTGAACTCTGGGAAACCATGCTTTTTGTAATGTCTTTCAGTGTTGCTGAAAATCATTGCTATTTTTAGGTAGTGGGTTCCTTGACTTCTATAGTTCACAGGGCCCCAATATTTTCTCAGCTACCTCCTACTGCTCTAAAGACAAGCATTAGACTACTTTCTTGAGAAGGGCTGCAAGTCTGAACACATCAATTGTACTGATATTGGGCCTTTTTCTTCTGTTTTTCTCTGAAACTAGGAGAGTTCTTTGCAACAGAATATTCCGCAGGTGGAGAACTCTATTTCACTTGAGATCAATCTTCACCTCCTGATAACTTTCTGAATCTCAGACTAAATTTCATAAGCAATCTACAACATATTTTAGAGATTATGATCAGGCTTTTGATTCTTGAGCGGAATAAACCTCTGGATTATTATGGACTACTTTTTTCCACAAAAGACTGAATGTTCTGTGATCTGAACCAGTGTTTACTGTTGATGAGCAGAAAACCAAGCATACTGCATTTAAGCAGCTGTTTTTATGAAGCTAATTTCAGGAACGAACTATGATATCAATATACTCAGTATCGCTAGTGGCTCTTTAATGAATAAACACCACTACAGCACATCATCAACTAATCAGTAGATTAAATAATATTTAATATGGATAAATATTTTCAGAACAAGAATGCTTGGATAACTCTTACAGAAGACTAGGTGATACCTCTGACCTGACATTAATTACTTAATAAATTAGTGCTGGAGAATTTTCCTGTGGGAAGCATACTACCATGACAATACTTTAGAAGGACAAGCAAGATAATCCACCTAACTATAGACTGGTTAATCTGACATCAATCCTTAATAAAACAGTATAAAGTTTCACATGAAATTCATGCAATGAAGAACTAAAGAACAGAGATATAATTGATGCCAATTTCATTCATGAGACTAGCTTGATAAAAGCAATTGGTTATAAACAGTATGCTTGAGTTTTTGTAGTATGTTTCACTGACTAGCACAGAGCATTTTAATTCTTAAAATGTATAGTTTAAATATTAACAGGTTAAAAACTTAAATGAGGTAGGAATCATCCAATAATTCCCCCAAAAAAGAATTTATATATATGTAAACTCCTCCCTCAGCACCCTCTCCCACTTAGGGTCAGAGAAAGGATGCTCAGCAGGACATCTCTGGTCTACAGAGCCTCAACCATTCTTATCCAAACAGGTTCATTTCACACATTTCAAAGTTAGCCCCAAAGGCATTCACCATTTTCATTCATGTGTTGAAATATAAGGTCTCTAGAGATAAAAAGTTAAGATAACATGAAAACTAGAGGAATGGTTTCAATGCTGAGTACTTGGTAGTCAGAAAGATTAGCTTGCATGACTTGATCCGAGTCAATCCAAATCAAAACAGAACATTCACTGAGGTATAAAGAATGTGGAAAACATCTACAAAAGGCAGACAAGTGTCCTGAAAAGCAACAACTCTGAAAAGGATTTCGGAGGTTCAGAGGACCAATATCTCAGTATCAGCTGCTCAAGAGCAGCTTTAACACAATTAAAGTTATTCAGATGCTTAGATGAACAAAAAAACCCAGAAAATCTGAAAGTAAACTATTTTTAGCTCTGTATGAAGTTCAATAGTATCATTTCTGAAACTACCTCAAGATATGGTGCATATTTTAATAAATAAAGTTATAAAGCTGAGAAAGATAAAGACAAAGTTATCCAATACCTAGAACAAGTGCTTTGTAATGATACTAAAGAATCCAACCTATTGAGGTTTTCTTTTAGTAAACCATGACTTGGGCCCATGTATCCCTGTAGAAAAGGATATTAAGTAATTTCATATTCCTAAAATTTAAAATTCATTCGAAAGCATGCAACCAGAAGAACATGCAGCACTTGCCTGTTGATGTTTTCTCACGAAACTCTTCAAGCTTCATCAGAGTTGCTGAGGTCAACTGCTCTAAATGTACATCTTTTGGAGGCCTGAAGAAATCCACCAAATTATTTACTGTCCTCTGTTAAAATAAAGAAACAATCATAAATGACATATTTATGATTATGTAATATTTTTTAAAAGTTAGAATTTATTCAAACATTTACTTACTGCATCGTATATTATTTCCAATGGCTGTGATTCTATTCTAAGCCTCTGATCTGCTTTTTCATCTAAAGGATTAGTCTCAAACATTATGCTCAAGAGTGAGGTACTATTGTCTGAATAGACTGTTCGAGAAGATAGCAGACAGGGTGTACATTTTTCTTGGGACATGCCTGTAACTTCAAGTGAACTTATTTTTGTTTCAAATCTGTACAAAAAGGTAAACAGCATAGAAATTACATTTGAATAACCTGCTTGATGCAATTACATGATAAGAATATAAGCAACCAGATGAAAGCAAAATAAATATATCCCTGCCCTGTGACACACATAACTAGCTTAGTCTAAGAATATATTAGGCATATATTAGTACGTTACCCATTTCCTAATTCGTTAACTTTTACACCTATTAGCCACCTTTAACTAAATGAGAAAGAGTGTTCAAGTTAGTCTCCTCGTATATGTTTCATGAAAACAGGTGTCAGGGCAGGGAATAAAGATCGAAACAGAAACTCTGTAGAATGAGCTCAAGAATTAGATGGCACAGAATTTATTCTGGGAAACAGACATGCAGCAAAGAGAGGTAAGGGTTTCTGTGCAGAGAAATAAATGAAATACCACAAGAGGAGCACAAGACTAATAGCTCCATTGCTCGTGATACATCTGGAGAAGCTTTTTGGATTTAAGTTGGGTGTTTTTGTTTTGAAACCAATCACCCTGTCCACCTTTCTAACAGCTCTCAGTTGGAGATCTTTCTCCCCCAACACACAAAGAAATAAGTTTCACTGTATAGATGTAGCATTTTCTTTTTCTCTGGTCAGAAGGATAGCATAATTACGACCATTTAGATGTTCAGATGAACAAAAAGCAGCAAGAAGAACTTAAAACAACAGCAATAACAACAATTCTGCATAAAATTCAGCAGGATCAGTAGTGCCTCAGGATCTTCAGTTGACTATACCAATATGCCCTAAAGCAGAGGGGACAAGGTTTAAAATAGGAAGGCTCTCCTTTCCCAGAATTTTTAAGTCATCATATTTGAAATGAAAATAAAATATTTCACTTATTACTGCTTTCCATCCTCCATTGTGAGAGCATAAAAAAAACATATCAAGATCATCAGGTATAGGTCTCCTTCTGCAAGTCTAAGAACTCAGCACATGAACTTTTCAGTCACATTCTGTGCCCATACATAAGTGGTTAGCAGGTCACCTAGCTCAGATTAAGTTTCAAAAGGAATGACAGATTTGCTTTGTTAAGGCAAGAGGAAAAGCTAGCTGTACTGCTTGTACGTGACAATGATAAACTAAAAAAAGGAGAAAATCTGTATTCTGTATTGGTACAGAAATTCCTGAAGATAGAGAGAGCTTAATCATGGAAACAGCATCCATTCTCTTTATATTTCAGTTGCAGGATAATTCAACTGCTAGACTGCACAACAAACGACAGTGAAAAATGGAAGTTAGACATCATTACAAACAACTACAGGCATAGTCTCAAAAAGCCTATTACACATCATCAACATTTCACAAAGAACAGACAGTTGACAGAGAAAGCTCACCTTATTGCTTGTGCACCTGGTCGTTGGGTAAATACTGTACTCAAATCAATTAATGCAAATTTTACCAGCTCAGGGGTTTGCTCATTTTCTCTTATTGATATAGACATGCTTAATAACTTCACAGATAACTTCATGGCTTCATACTAGATAAACAGGAAAAGCAACAATGACAGTGAATTTAAAAATACAATATACATTTCAAGTCATTTTATGAGGAGATGAAAACCACAAATGCTGTTTTGAAACTATTTTTCTAGTGTTATAAATATCTTGTATCATAGCTGGTGGAAAAGTCATTCCCAAATAGTTATTAGGAAGAAGCAGGGTTAGAAATGTAAGAGTAGACTATTGTTCCAAACATGTCGTTGACGTAAATGCCTCTACTCCATATTTTAAGATAAAGAGCACCTGGCATAGAGTTGGAAAGGCAGTCCATTGCACTGTGCATGATATCTCACATAAAAATGACTTATCAGACCATATTCTGAATGGTTCGAAGACGCTCCTCCCTCCCACTCCAATCATCCCTTTCCATGTTGCTCATCTATTATTCAAATTTAAAACAACAAAATATTATCTACATGATTTTATTCTAGCTTAAACATCTAAAACCTCATTTTGAACTTTTCCAGAGTATCCAAAGTAAGCTCTATAATGCTCCTGAAATTCCAGTATGGCACTATTCAGCTAAGGATGCTCTTCTATGCAAAGGCAGCAGTTAATACATTAATTAAAAAGTGCCATAGCATTATTTAAACAGAGAAAGACAGAGCTTAAAGAGCTTAAACTTTAAAAATGATTTCCTATCATCTTTAGATTTTGGCTTCTAGTATAAAACTACCTATCATTTGGTAGCAGAGTCAGTTATGACTTACTGATTTTGGAAGTGTTGGATCCACAGCTGTTTCACTATATCCAATTGCTGCATAAAGTTTAGCCTTCTCTTCAAGTGTCATTAGCTCTTCAAGACCTGCCAAATTGTAAGTTAAACACAATATGCACATCTGAAAAATGCAAATATCAGCACATAACTCTATGACTTACGGCAGATAACGTCAACATTTTTCTGAGTTAGTAAAAGCAAAAATAAAAAAAAAGTTTTAAAACAGTCTTAACTAGTAAGTCTCCTAAACTGTTTTAAAACGTGGTTATGTTTTATTCTGAACTATTCTATTTCTAGCTTGTTAACAATAATCCCAACCTTTTTGATTTACCTACTGTATTCCAGAGCCTTTACTAGGTGCCTGATACTCATTTAAGTAGATTGCACTGTTATACACTGCATAAAATAACCAAATTATAAAATGAATGGAAGTAAAATTGTTTGCTTTCCATTGACTGCCACTATTTTTAGTACTTTCTTCAAATCCACATACTGAGCACACTATGCAGACAAATGCTAAAACTGGGAAAGGAGAAATACAACCTAAGACAGTTCAGAAAGAACTATGGAAAGAATTATAAGCAACATGCATTTGTGACATGCAATTAACAACTTCATCAGCAATATGTTTAAGAGAAAATATAAACTTCAGACACCTAAGAGCACAAACATTATAAAAATCCTAAATTTCACTGTTAAGAACAATTATTCTAATAAGTAATTTTTAATAATAGGAAAAATACCAAGGAATGAACATACTTGAACCCTTTACTTCTTGTTTCTGTTCGTCCTTTTTTTCACCTGACCAGCCCCATATCCAGCTAAACCAGCCACCAGAATTTTCATCATCTTGTTGTACTCCTGGTCTGTAAATTTTTAATCCAGCCTTGGTTGCCTGAAATTAAGAAATATACATAAAATTATTTTATTCATTTATTTTTGTCTATATTAGACAAATACAAAGAATGTAGACCCAAGACATGCCCTAACACTCTAAAACATCATATAATGGGCATGAAAAAAGTAATACATTATTTTTTAGCTTATTTCTTCTGACAATTTTTTCAAATATGCAGTGCAACATCAGAATAGCTCTCCACTTGCACAAAATCAGCCACCTTTATGAACAAAAATAGCAAGCAAAAACTGACTTATTTGAAATCAATGAAAGTTTCTACAATAACACGGTAGACTTTCTCTCTAGATCTTTTCTGATCTAGATCATAAAAAAAAATTGCACAACTTGCCGTAGTGCTCTACACTAAAACAGTGCTCTTAAAAAGAGTCATTAAAGTTACATAATTAAGTAATTAAATAGCTAGCATAGGCCAGATTTTAAATGGTCCCTGTATCTTTAATTTCAAGATGGATGTATAAAGGAATAAAACAAACTCATTATTCTAATAACAAAATATTTACTCCGAGCAATATATAAAACCATTCCTGAATCTGATACATGCAGGCACAACAGTACAGAAAACACTCCCCTGCTCCCTCATCCATTATTTTAACAACTAGGAAACACCCTGTCTGATGCCAGTGATCATTCTATTTATTACTGTTTCTGAAGAATACTAGTTAATATAAGATCTACTTTAAGAATTGAAACCACAGAAGGAAAGCCGTGATTCTTGATGATAAATTTCCATGCAAACAACTGCAATACTAGAAAAGTTATCTTACAACAGCAAGTGCTTGTTGACACATTTATAAAGGCCACCGTTATCTTTCTCCCAGTGAACTTGAAAATACATCAGCAGCAGCTGTTGGTGTGTTGCCACAGTCTGATGACCAGAGAAATTCTTCATAGGAAGTTATTAACAGATCATTTTTTCCTACCTCATTTTCATAAATACACAGAGCTAGGGTTCTCTAACCACTCCAAAATTTGTTTTGTTTTGTTTTTGTTAATCTTTCAACTGCACAAGATTTTTGTGATCCTTTTCTAATGTGTACAGAGTAAAAGCCAGCAGTATTTTAATTTGATATTCAAGTATTTGAATTTGATATTCAACAGAAAGCAAAATGTAGCTCTGTTTATTTCTGTTTATTCAGAGGTTTAATGAATAATAAGAAATAACCCTTTCACCTTCTAGTTGTTAATGCACCAAATTAAGCTAACTTTCTGAGGTAATCTTTATTCAAGCTTAATAAATATTCCACAGATGCATTAAAGTGTTCTGTCCTGCTACTGTACAGAGTCAGGAAGATTAAAAAAGCAAAAGGTAAATCTGTAAATCACATTAAAACTTGTTTGAGTAGTTTTACATCTATGGAAATGGAAGTTTAAAATCTTTTAAACAGATTTTCTCTAAGCAAATTTACACTGTAGGCATTTGTAATGTCACTCAAATAGAAAATTTTTACTGTAACATTATCTAGAGGATATAGTGACACACCAACACTTCCTCAATGCAGTCAAAAAGGGCAAAACAAACTCATAAGTCATTCAACTTTTCCCAAGGAAAAAAAAAAAAAGAATCTAAGAGAAGAGAAGAGAAAGAAATTTGGTAATAATTGTGCTTATAGACAATGTAACTACTTTTTTCCTCTTTTGAGTACATAGGTATGTGTACAACCACTTTGTGGGGGAACTCTCCACTGTAAATTCAACATGATGGAACTCAGACTTCTTTGGAGAACCGTATACTCTTCCTTCTCAGATGGAATACTTTGGTAAAGTATAAATGGAAGTATAGGTGAATGCTCTTACGATATAAAAATATTCTACAATAGAGTTACAGAAGTATCTTGAGCTCTTATAGAGCACAGACATCCTAATACTCAAAATGATTAGAAACATCTCAGATCTAATATGATGATTTAGGAAACAAAAGTATGTTAATTTCCATACAATTCTGACACAAATTTCTAGCAGAAATGAACATGCTATTGTGTCACCAGTAGCTCAAAAGAATGCACCATCAGGACAATTAGGACCATGATCACATCTTGCTAGGGAAGAGATCCATTGGTGAAAGTGAAAACTTACACCACACTGCTGAAAAATACAATGAGTAAGAACTGACCACTAGGCAAAAGGTCTGCAGGAAAAAAAAAAAAAAAAAAAAGGATGAACTTTAAAAGAGCTGGTAGACAATCTCTCACCTTTCAAGATGGAGCAAGCAGTCTCAGATCATTCAGACAGAGACCACTGCGAAAATCTGGTCCATTTTACAAGTATACCTATTGAGCTCTTGTGACTATGGACAAAGGCTTCCTTAACAGAAGATAAGAAACCGTCCAGCATATATACATTATAAAGTGGAGTATGATCTTGATTGGGATAACTGAACTTTGCACATCTCTTCGTGGGCAAGTCTGACCTAAGGACAAACAAGCAGAAGAGATCTGAAGAAGAAATGACTTTGGTCAAGTTAAAGAGTATTTGACCCAACATGACTGAATTGTATCTTCATTGAGAAGAACCTAGGAAGAAGAGGACATCACGAATAGCAAGCATCAAATAACCAAACTGAAGTAAGTAAGATCAACCAAAGAACCTGGACACAGATTGGGCATCTGCAGAAAGTTTGGCATGGGAGATGACAGATGCATGTCATGTGGTCTAGGAGACAGAGGAGTTATCAAAACTAGTGGACCACACAAACTGTGTTTTTTCTTCATGATCAATATAATCCCAGAAGAGAGAAACTCCTGCAGAAAAGCCCTGAACTTCGAGATGTTCTAATGAATGATGCTCAAGGTCAGTAAGAGAGGGATTTCTTCTCAGCATTCAAAAAAAAAATCCAAGACCTTTCTGCAACACATATGGCAATTAAGAAAGAGAAAACAGCTGGCTATATATCAAAGCCTCCTCAGGGACTTAACACATCTATCTACCTAATGTCCAATGGAAGGCAGGGCTCACCACAGAAATATTATGGCTTCCAAAATATTATTGATTCATCTCTGACAGATTATGCAGAACGTCAACTAAAGAACACAAGGTCTCAAAAAGTTTGGAGAACGGCCACCAAAATTCTCTTTATAAAGAATACCAAGTTACCAAAGAGCTGTGAGGCAGCAAATGGTCCAAAGAAAAAATGAACAGAGCCTTAAAGAAGAGCTGGTAAACCTATGAAATTAGAAGTTTCTAGAACAAGGAGCATATGTTGAAGGACAACTGCCACGGAAATTAAAAAAGCGTTGCTTAAGGCCACAATTCTTACTATGTCTGAGGCTGCACCTGGTACCACAGCCCAAGATAAGAAAATCTGTAGAGAGAACAGAGGGGAACCATACTTCTGCAAGGATAAGGAAACTGTTAGTGCAGTATGGGAAGTTCATCCTTCCTAAAGAAATCCTGTTGAGCTTCCCCTTCCCTCTCATTTACGATGGTCTAGATGATGAATATCATCGTCTGAGGAAGGATTACTCAGCAAGGTGAGCTGTTTTGACTAAGAGAAGGGAGAACCAAGGGGGTCGCCCTGCATTCTGAGTTAGTGTGCGATTTATAGAGTCTTCTACAGACAAAAGGCATAAAAATTTCTCAAGATACCCGATATGGAGTGCTGGTGTTTGGCTCACTGAAGCTCGTTTTTGGCACTGAGGGCACTAGTGGTAAAGATTCGAAAGTGGCCTAAGGTTTGGAGTAGAAAGTTCTTGCTACAAAGTTCCCAGGAGATCAGATGGTGCTAGGTTCACACATGAGTCCTGGAGAGCTTAGTTTCAAGATCTAGTGAAAAGCAGGCCCTGAAATTCAGTTCTAAGATAAGTTTTCAAAAAACAAAAGCCCTTTAAGAGGAACAATAGCATCTTTTCTCCGGCTTTACTCAGACCACATTTAAAGGGTGCCACTTTAAAGCTCTAGCAGACGTAAGGACAGTCCTCAAGGTGTCAAGCTGGTACCAATTTGCCTCTTACAATGTCCTTTTTATATTTTAGAGAAGCATTACCTGATACCAGTAAGACAGATGGGTTCTGAGGGATAGATGGAGGCAGAACACAGTTTGGAATCACCGTGTACTCATTTTCAATATCTAGAAATGATTTCAAAGAGTTAGCTAGCAGATCTTTCCGAAGATCATTCTCTCACACTTCTCAAATGTGGGGCTTAACATCCAATCAAATGAAAATTCATTTAGTTGCAACCTTCTCTAAGCACTACAGAGACCTACTTTAAAACTGCCACTGCAGCTTTGCATTGCAAAAACACAATATGAAATAACTTTTTGAAAACAGCATGGTCACACTGGAGAAAAGAATAAAATTTAACCAGGAGAGAAAAAAGAGAAACGAAGACTGGAAACTCTCTAGTATCTCTCTCTCACCTCCCAAAAAGGAGAAGAAAAAAGATAGGGGGAAAAAAAAATTGTATGGCACAAGATGAAAACAAGCCAAAATTAAATGATAACTAAAACCGAAAGACCCTGAAAGGCACTCCAGTTCAGCCAAACAACTGGAGGCAACAAATGTGTCTTATAGTTATGTGAAAGGCTGAATAATAATCACACAAGCATCCAAATGTGAGTGTACATACAGAAAACTAGAACAAAAAAAAAAAAATCACATTTATGGATTTCTGCTTACAGATGGTCTTATTTTAGAAGTACTATATATAATCACTGCAGCAATTGTGTTCATATCATACCTAATACACTCCACAACAGAATTTGAAATATCTCTTTCAGGCACTATGATAATAGATTGTTTAGGTTCATGAAGTTTAACTATCAACACATTAACTTCAGATTCTAAGCTTCACATGCTGCTAACTTTTAGTCACAGTGATTATTAATGGAGAAAAAAAACACTTTGTAGATTTCAGAAAGTCTATGCAGTTTTCACTTCAACCTCCAGGAAAGACGCTCAGACACTACGTTGAGAACTAAGCAGTATACCAATTTAAGAAAAAAGACGGCTAACAAATTAAGTGGGACTATTTTTAAAAACCACATTATCTTGCCTTATTGTGATTACCTATTTAAGTTTATTTTGCATTTGCTCCATTTGGAATAATATTTGCAAATAGTATCAAAGGGCTAACATACTAGATATACACAGGTGTTTCAACTACATAATAGGGTATTAAGAAGGAAAGTAATAAACTAAAGAAGTTTATATTGCTGTTTGGGGGGGGGGGGGGGGAGATACAAAAGCCTTAAAACCATCAGCTATGGACCTAGTTGCTTCCGAGTTGAATTACCTTATAATCCTTTACCATATTTTCATGGTAGCTCTTTCTTGCCAAAAATATGAAGAAATCTATCCCCAGTCACTTAATCAAAAAGAGCAGGTTATGAAGCCATTTAGTTTTTGTTTGATTGCAGGGTGAAATTAACTATCCCTTATAATAACGTGTGATACAAGGACAACAGAAAGACTAAAATTCATAATTTAAAGGCTAGAATTAAAATGCACCCAAAATCTACACAACCTCATGTTACAGAGGTTCTTCCGATCATTTAAATGATGAAACTTTACCTCAACTTCTGCTTGTTGCCTTGCTAGCGTGATGTTGAAAATATCCAAGGCCTTTTCAAATTCCTAGAAAGGAAGTGAGAATTTTTTTTTTTCTTGAAAATTTCATTTGGTTAGATTTCAAAGCACACAATTTTACAGTAAAAGATAGTACATAAGTCTTTCAATGGAACCCAAGCAACTTGCTCAAAAACAAAAACTTAAAATAAATCTGCAAAAGAAAAGCACACCAGTTTAGAAAGCTTTTCTTCACTGTAGTTACTAATGAAAAAAGATCTAACACCTTTACTAAGACTGTTCACAGAAAAAGGTACTGAGAGTGCAAGTCAGGCCACTGAGAAGTTTTAGTGTAAATTAGTACTGACTTAGGAACATGCAAACATCGATGTTAAAGAAAATAGCAAGATGAATGAATTTCACATTCAACAACCTTTAAGCCTTTAATGGAAGCCAACTAACCTCCAACAATTTTAAGATTTCTTCATTGGGTTTTTTTGATGTTATCTTTGTTTTATACATCTCTTTGTAGTTCTTCACTTGTTTCCTATGGTGCTGAATATGTTCCCATGACCACATTTGGAGCTTAGGTTGAACATTTACTTCAAGGATGCCATAAATAACATATTTCCACCTAAAAGCAAGGACAAAGGAAGTACGCTTTTCTGCTGGCATATTGAAAAGACACTTAGAGCCATGCAGACTACTGTTAAATACTGCTTAAAGTTGTGAAAGAGTGAAATCCCTTGTCTAATATCACCCTTCTGTTCAACAGAAGAAACTGAAGATTTTATTTTTTTTTTCCATCTAAAGTTGAGAGGTTGCTATTTCCTAAACTTAAGAAGTATTGAAGCTTTCTACAAGAGCGCACACTAGTGTGTGTGTGTGTATACATATACATTTATACATATATGTAATATATGTATACACACACGCAGATATATATATTTTCTAAACATATTTACAAGGAAACTGTTGAAAAGAAATTAATTTTATTTGACTTTCATCCATATTTTAAAAGGTTTATCTATTTTAGATAACAGCTGTGTTCTCGTAACAGTGGACACACAATGGAATTTCATTCATCAAAACAGAGTTAAGATATTTAAAGATTATTGGACTTAAGTTTCTAATAGGTACATTTAAGACAGCAGATGCAAGCTTTCAAATATTGTGTCCTCGCCTTTCATATATCTTTTAGTATTCATAGCTTAAGAACAACAACAAAAAAAAAAAAAAACAGAACAGAGGAGTTACTTTCAGGAGGAAATGAATTCTAACCTCTTTGAACAAGAAACAACCCCTGGAAAATTATTTCAAATGAACAACTAACAAATTATTTTCAAAGTCTTAGGACTCCTACCATGTCCTGGCATTGTTGTGCAATGGAACATCAGGCCTGTACTTCCTATATGGCAGATTTCGAGTCATCATATCAATAGATTCAAGAAGCTCCATAACACTGAAGTACTGAAAGAAATTCCAAACACAGATTATTACTGTCTTTCTGAGAACAGTATAAACCAGATATTTCTTTAATGAGAAAATAACTCCCAAAGAAAAACAAGACTAAAGAAAACACTCAACTACATTTTAAGATTTCAGTCTATTTTCCTTGTTACTCTTGTAAAACCAACTTTTTTACCACACTACATACAATTTCAAAAGAGTAGTTTATACCTGTGGCTTATTGAATTCAACAGTTATATCCTGTAAATTTACATCTAAATCCATTTTCGGTGTTGAAAAGTCAACGTCTGATCGAGGATTCATAAGGAGCTTGGCTTTAGCTGAAATTGGGCGGAATACTAAAAAAACACAAGAAAGTGCAATTAAATTATTTAAGATTGCCATTAATAATACATAATACTAGCCACTCAGGTTATGCCAGGTCATTCATTCAAAAGTGCCAGACCTCAAGATGAGAGGACGTGATCAACATAGCTTAAAATACAATCAATATTCAATTTCCATTTTCATTCTGGCAATATCACAAGTGGAACATTTTCACAGAACTTCTATACGTGATATCACAAGGCAGATGCTTCAAGTAATAATTTATATTTGGAGCAAATTTAAGTTTTATTGCTATGATACAAGCTATTCATAGCATTAAGCATGATTAAGCATTGCTTAAGCAATGCGTGTTTGTATTAACAATCTAATTTATCGTGAGGAATTTTTCCATGTTTCAAGATTACACATTAATGTAGACTTTCCAAAATCTTAACACATTAAAAAGAAAAAGGAAAATTTACTGTTGTTTTATGCTACTGATGTTTTGAATTGTTTGACAAGTTCTAATCATGCCAGTGGTTCTGTAAAACCAAGCATTCCATGTTTCTAAGTCAATGCCCAAGTAAGCATAGAACAATCAATTATATGCTAAGCACAAGGTGAAACAAGTACATGAGACAAATATTCAGAGTAGAAATGTTTTATCTGTTCCTCATCAATTTGGCAGCAAAAGGCATTCAATACAGCCTTCAACAATCATGTTTGGTTCAACTTTTCATTTGTTTTAGGGAGTGACTCAACAACAAGAGTTAGCATATTGCTTGAATTCATATAAATCGTATTTTTATTATGGAAAATTCCTTTGATTTCAACACAAATACTTACAGACCATCTGAATAACAAATATTCTAAATTCACAGACAGGTTTATACCTATAGAAATAGGAGGTTTTTCCAGATGAGATACTATTTAATTTTGTTTCAGTTTAAGCCCAGTACTTCTTGTGGAAATGTAGTTTAATTTTTCTTCCACATATCTTATGTGGAAGCATAGTTGATTTCCATTAATTTGTCCCTATAGTTAGCTTCTTAAATTTCATTTTTCACTCTATAATAAATACATATAATTGCATTTAGTTCAAATGACAAAAGCAAATTTGTAATTACTACTTGCCTATCCAGGCTTCAATTTAGAAAATCACTTTGAAAGATCCTGCTTTTTCATTTAGCACAGAACATTGGCATGATATAAAACTTAAAATATCTGTATTCATCTCTCATGCCACTGCTGACCTGTAACAATGTAAATCCCGAGTCCTGGAATTTTGCCTTCAGCTATTTTGGACTTCTATACAAGGATTTTGACAACAGATGATGTCTGCACCTGTTTTCATCTAAAATAGTATTTTTCTTTCTTGTAAAAAGAGTC
Source organism: Dromaius novaehollandiae (assembly GCF_036370855.1). NCBI lineage: Eukaryota > Metazoa > Chordata > Aves > Casuariiformes > Dromaiidae > Dromaius > Dromaius novaehollandiae. The sequence continues at coordinate 11,418,788 of NC_088130.1, forward strand.
AAAGCTAGCTACTGAAAATGATAGATAAGGAATCAGAATAAACTACTAAATAATTCTTTGGTGGTTGAAGAGATCTGCACAGAAGGCTTCCTCTGTCAGGCAAAGGTAGTAAGAAAAAAACCTGTAAAACTAACACCACCCTTTTTAACCATACCATAATAACTGAAGACGTGCTTATTAGAGGATAAGCCACTTCAAAAGCTATTCCCCCTTCTAAACAGGTTCAAGCGGGTATTTAAAAAGCGGTATTTAAAAAGCGGTATTTAAAAAGCGGGTATTTAAAAAGCGGGTATTTAAAAAGCGGGTATTTAAAAAGCGGGTATTTAAAAAGCGGGTATTTAAAAAGCGGGTATTTAAAAAGCGGGTATTTAAAAAGCGGGTATTTAAAAAGCGGTATTAAAAAGCGGGTGTTTAAAAAGCGGGTGTTTAAAAAGCGGGTGTTTAAAAAGCGGGTGTTTAAAAAGCGGGTGTTTAAAAAGCGGTATTAAAAAGCGGTATTAAAAAGCGGTATTAAAAAGCGGTATTAAAAAGCGGTATTAAAAAGCGGTATTAAAAAGCGGTATTAAAAAGCGGGTATTTAAAAAGCGGGTATTTAAAAAGCGGGTATTTAAAAAGCGGGTATTTAAAAAGCGGGTATTTAAAAAGCGGGTATTTAAAAAGCGGTATTAAAAAGCGGTATTAAAAAGCGGTATTAAAAAGCGGGTATTTAAAAAGCGGTATTAAAAAGCGGGTATTTAAAAAGCGGTATTTAAAAAGCGGGTATTTAAAAAGCGGGTATTTAAAAAGCGGGTATTTAAAAAGCGGGTATTTAAAAAGCGGTATTAAAAAGCGGTATTAAAAAGCGGTATTAAAAAGCGGGTATTTAAAAAGCGGGTATTTAAAAAGCGGGTATTTAAAAAGCGGGTATTTAAAAAGCGGTATTAAAAAGCGGTATTAAAAAGCGGTATTAAAAAGCGGTATTAAAAAGCGGTATTAAAAAGCGGTATTAAAAAGCGGTATTAAAAAGCGGTATTAAAAAGCGGTATTAAAAAGCGGGTATTTAAAAAGCGGGTATTTAAAAAGCGGGTATTTAAAAAGCGGTATTAAAAAGCGGTATTAAAAAGCGGTATTAAAAAGCGGGTATTTAAAAAGCGGTATTTAAAAAGCGGTATTTAAAAAGCGGGTATTTAAAAAGCGGTATTTAAAAAGCGGGTATTTAAAAAGCGGGTATTTAAAAAGCGGGTATTTAAAAAGCGGTATTAAAAAGCGGTATTAAAAAGCGGGTATTTAAAAAGCGGTATTAAAAAGCGGTATTTAAAAAGCGGTATTTAAAAAGCGGTATTTAAAAAGCGGGTATTTAAAAAGCGGGTATTTAAAAAGCGGTATTAAAAAGCGGTATTAAAAAGCGGTATTAAAAAGCGGTATTAAAAAGCGGTATTAAAAAGCGGGTATTTAAAAAGCGGGTATTTAAAAAGCGGGTATTTAAAAAGCGGTATTAAAAAGCGGTATTAAAAAGCGGTATTAAAAAGCGGGTATTTAAAAAGCGGTATTTAAAAAGCGGTATTTAAAAAGCGGGTATTTAAAAAGCGGTATTTAAAAAGCGGGTATTTAAAAAGCGGGTATTTAAAAAGCGGGTATTTAAAAAGCGGTATTAAAAAGCGGTATTAAAAAGCGGGTATTTAAAAAGCGGTATTAAAAAGCGGTATTTAAAAAGCGGTATTTAAAAAGCGGTATTTAAAAAGCGGTATTTAAAAAGCGGTATTTAAAAAGCGGGTATTTAAAAAGCGGGTATTTAAAAAGCGGTATTAAAAAGCGGTATTAAAAAGCGGTATTAAAAAGCGGTATTAAAAAGCGGTATTAAAAAGCGGTATTAAAAAGCGGTATTAAAAAGCGGTATTAAAAAGCGGTATTAAAAAGCGGTATTAAAAAGCGGTATTAAAAAGCGGTATTAAAAAGCGGGTATTTAAAAAGCGGGTATTTAAAAAGCGGGTATTTAAAAAGCGGGTATTTAAAAAGCGGTATTAAAAAGCGGTATTAAAAAGCGGTATTAAAAAGCGGTATTAAAAAGCGGGTATTTAAAAAGCGGTATTTAAAAAGCGGTATTTAAAAAGCGGTATTTAAAAAGCGGTATTAAAAAGCGGTATTAAAAAGCGGGTATTTAAAAAGCGGGTATTTAAAAAGCGGTATTAAAAAGCGGTATTAAAAAGCGGTATTAAAAAGCGGTATTAAAAAGCGGTATTAAAAAGCGGTATTAAAAAGCGGTATTAAAAAGCGGGTATTTAAAAAGCGGGTATTTAAAAAGCGGTATTAAAAAGCGGTATTAAAAAGCGGTATTAAAAAGCGGTATTAAAAAGCGGTATTAAAAAGCGGTATTTAAAAAGCGGTATTTAAAAAGCGGTATTTAAAAAGCGGGTATTTAAAAAGCGGGTATTTAAAAAGCGGTATTTAAAAAGCGGGTATTTTAAAAGCGGGTATTTAAAAAGCGGTATTAAAAAGCGGTATTAAAAAGCGGTATTAAAAAGCGGGTATTTAAAAAGCGGTATTAAAAAGCGGTATTTAAAAAGCGGTATTTAAAAAGCGGTATTTAAAAAGCGGGTATTTAAAAAGCGGGTATTTAAAAAGCGGTATTAAAAAGCGGTATTAAAAAGCGGTATTAAAAAGCGGTATTAAAAAGCGGTATTAAAAAGCGGTATTAAAAAGCGGTATTAAAAAGCGGTATTAAAAAGCGGTATTAAAAAGCGGGTATTTAAAAAGCGGGTATTTAAAAAGCGGGTATTTAAAAAGCGGGTATTTAAAAAGCGGTATTTAAAAAGCGGTATTTAAAAAGCGGTATTTAAAAAGCGGTATTAAAAAGCGGTATTAAAAAGCGGTATTAAAAAGCGGGTATTTAAAAAGCGGTATTTAAAAAGCGGTATTTAAAAAGCGGTATTTAAAAAGCGGTATTTAAAAAGCGGTATTTAAAAAGCGGGTATTTAAAAAGCGGGTATTTAAAAAGCGGGTATTTAAAAAGCGGTATTTAAAAAGCGGTATTTAAAAAGCGGGTATTTAAAAAGCGGTATTTAAAAAGCGGTATTTAAAAAGCGGTATTTAAAAAGCGGGTATTTAAAAAGCGGGTATTTAAAAAGCGGGTATTTAAAAAGCGGTATTAAAAAGCGGGTATTTAAAAAGCGGGTATTTAAAAAGCGGGTATTTAAAAAGCGGTATTAAAAAGCGGTATTAAAAAGCGGTATTAAAAAGCGGTATTAAAAAGCGGTATTAAAAAGCGGGTATTTAAAAAGCGGGTATTTAAAAAGCGGTATTAAAAAGCGGGTATTTAAAAAGCGGGTATTTAAAAAGCGGGTATTTAAAAAGCGGTATTAAAAAGCGGGTATTTAAAAAGCGGGTATTTAAAAAGCGGTATTAAAAAGCGGTATTAAAAAGCGGTATTAAAAAGCGGTATTAAAAAGCGGTATTAAAAAGCGGGTATTTAAAAAGCGGGTATTTAAAAAGCGGGTATTTAAAAAGCGGTATTAAAAAGCGGTATTTAAAAAGCGGTATTTAAAAAGCGGGTATTTAAAAAGCGGGTATTTAAAAAGCGGGTATTTAAAAAGCGGGTATTTAAAAAGCGGTATTAAAAAGCGGGTATTTAAAAAGCGGGTATTTAAAAAGCGGTATTAAAAAGCGGTATTAAAAAGCGGTATTAAAAAGCGGTATTAAAAAGCGGTATTAAAAAGCGGTATTAAAAAGCGGTATTAAAAAGCGGGTATTTAAAAAGCGGGTATTTAAAAAGCGGTATTAAAAAGCGGTATTTAAAAAGCGGTATTTAAAAAGCGGTATTTAAAAAGCGGGTATTTAAAAAGCGGGTATTTAAAAAGCGGGTATTTAAAAAGCGGTATTAAAAAGCGGTATTAAAAAGCGGGTATTTAAAAAGCGGGTATTTAAAAAGCGGGTATTTAAAAAGCGGGTATTTAAAAAGCGGTATTAAAAAGCGGTATTAAAAAGCGGTATTAAAAAGCGGTATTTAAAAAGCGGTATTTAAAAAGCGGGTATTTAAAAAGCTGTATTTAAAAAGCGGGTATTTAAAAAGCGGGTATTTAAAAAGCGGGTATTTAAAAAGCGGGTATTTAAAAAGCGGTATTAAAAAGCGGTATTAAAAAGCGGTATTAAAAAGCGGTATTAAAAAGCGGGTATTTAAAAAGCGGGTATTTAAAAAGCGGTATTAAAAAGCGGTATTAAAAAGCGGTATTAAAAAGCGGTATTAAAAAGCGGTATTAAAAAGCGGGTATTTAAAAAGCGGTATTTAAAAAGCGGGTATTTAAAAAGCGGTATTTAAAAAGCGGTATTTAAAAAGCGGTATTTAAAAAGCGGGTATTTAAAAAGCGGTATTTAAAAAGCGGTATTTAAAAAGCGGTATTTAAAAAGCGGTATTTAAAAAGCGGTATTTAAAAAGCGGGTATTTAAAAAGCGGGTATTTAAAAAGCGGGTATTTAAAAAGCGGGTATTTAAAAAGCGGGTATTTAAAAAGCGGTATTAAAAAGCGGTATTAAAAAGCGGTATTAAAAAGCGGTATTAAAAAGCGGTATTAAAAAGCGGGTATTTAAAAAGCGGGTATTTAAAAAGCGGTATTAAAAAGCGGTATTTAAAAAGCGGTATTTAAAAAGCGGTATTTAAAAAGCGGGTATTTAAAAAGCGGGTATTTAAAAAGCGGGTATTTAAAAAGCGGTATTAAAAAGCGGTATTAAAAAGCGGTATTAAAAAGCGGTATTAAAAAGCGGGTATTTAAAAAGCGGGTATTTAAAAAGCGGGTATTTAAAAAGCGGGTATTTAAAAAGCGGTATTAAAAAGCGGTATTAAAAAGCGGGTATTTAAAAAGCGGGTATTTAAAAAGCGGTATTAAAAAGCGGTATTAAAAAGCGGTATTAAAAAGCGGTATTAAAAAGCGGTATTAAAAAGCGGTATTAAAAAGCGGTATTTAAAAAGCGGGTATTTAAAAAGCGGGTATTTAAAAAGCGGGTATTTAAAAAGCGGGTATTTAAAAAGCGGTATTAAAAAAGCGGGTATTTAAAAAGCGGGTATTTAAAAAGCGGTATTAAAAAGCGGTATTTAAAAAGCGGTATTTAAAAAGCGGGTAATTAAAAAGCGGGTAATTAAAAAGCGGGTATTTAAAAAGCGGGTATTTAAAAAGCGGGTATTTAAAAAGCGGGTAATTAAAAAGCGGGTAATTAAAAAGCGGGTATTTAAAAAGCGGGTATTTAAAAAGCGGGTATTTAAAAAGCGGTATTAAAAAAGCGGTATTAAAAAAGCGGTATTAAAAAAGCGGGTATTTAAAAAGCGGGTAATTAAAAAGCGGGTAATTAAAAAGCGGGTAATTAAAAAGCGGTATTTAAAAAGCGGGTAATTAAAAAGCGGTATTAAAAAGCGGGTAATTAAAAAGCGGGTATTTAAAAAGCGGGTATTTAAAAAGCGGGTATTTAAAAAGCGGTATTAAAAAGCGGTATTAAAAAGCGGGTATTTAAAAAGCGGGTATTTAAAAAGCGGGTATTTAAAAAGCGGGTATTTAAAAAGCGGTATTAAAAAGCGGTATTAAAAAGCGGTATTAAAAAGCGGGTATTTAAAAAGCGGGTATTAAAAAAGCGGTATTAAAAAAGCGGTATTAAAAAAGCGGGTATTTAAAAAGCGGGTATTTAAAAAGCGGTATTAAAAAGCGGTATTAAAAAGCGGTATTAAAAAGCGGTATTAAAAAGCGGGTATTTAAAAAGCGGTATTAAAAAGCGGTATTAAAAAGCGGTATTAAAAAGCGGTATTAAAAAGCGGTATTAAAAAGCGGTATTAAAAAGCGGTATTAAAAAGCGGGTATTTAAAAAGCGGTATTTAAAAAGCGGTATTTAAAAAGCGGTATTTAAAAAGCGGTATTTAAAAAGCGGTATTTAAAAAGCGGGTATTTAAAAAGCGGGTATTTAAAAAGCGGTATTAAAAAGCGGTATTAAAAAGCGGGTATTTAAAAAGCGGGTATTAAAAAAGCGGGTATTTAAAAAGCGGTATTAAAAAGCGGTATTAAAAAGCGGTATTAAAAAGCGGTATTAAAAAGCGGTATTAAAAAGCGGTATTAAAAAGCGGTATTAAAAAGCGGTATTAAAAAGCGGGTATTTAAAAAGCGGTATTTAAAAAGCGGTATTTAAAAAGCGGTATTTAAAAAGCGGGTATTTAAAAAGCGGGTATTTAAAAAGCGGTATTAAAAAGCGGTATTAAAAAGCGGTATTAAAAAGCGGTATTAAAAAGCGGTATTAAAAAGCGGTATTAAAAAGCGGTATTAAAAAGCGGTATTAAAAAGCGGTATTAAAAAGCGGGTATTTAAAAAGCGGGTATTTAAAAAGCGGTATTTAAAAAGCGGGTATTTAAAAAGCGGGTATTTAAAAAGCGGGTATTAAAAAAGCGGTATTTAAAAAGCGGTATTAAAAAGCGGTATTAAAAAGCGGTATTAAAAAGCGGTATTAAAAAGCGGTATTAAAAAGCGGTATTAAAAAGCGGTATTAAAAAGCGGGTATTTAAAAAGCGGGTATTTAAAAAGCGGTATTTAAAAAGCGGGTATTTAAAAAGCGGGTATTAAAAAAGCGGGTATTAAAAAAGCGGGTATTAAAAAAGCGGGTATTTAAAAAGCGGTATTAAAAAGCGGTATTAAAAAGCGGTATTAAAAAGCGGTATTAAAAAGCGGTATTAAAAAGCGGTATTAAAAAGCGGTATTAAAAAGCGGTATTAAAAAGCGGTATTAAAAAGCGGTATTAAAAAGCGGTATTAAAAAGCGGTATTAAAAAGCGGTATTAAAAAGCGGTATTAAAAAAAAATATAATCACACAGAGGCACATGAGCAAAAAGCCCACCTGTGTTCTCTACAATGAAAAGTAAACCAGCACCTCTGAGTGGAGCAAATGCAACTTTAAAAATAAACTAAGCAAGACTCAAAGTACAATTGCAACATGGCAACACTAAGAAAAACTTCTGATGCTTTAGACTTGCTGTTTTGGTTACTGCTTCTACTTATAATGAAAAAGATACACTTGGCGTAAGGTACATGATTCCAAAGTCATCAGTATTCATACCAACCTGATTTATATGTTATATGATGCACAGATCATTGCTAAACTTTTTAAAATCAATGGATGTGAACAATAAGGATTTATGACATTAGATGAAAATGATACATAACTTGATACATATTCTATCAAAGCCTTTTTAAAAGTACAGATACGGTACAGCATTCAATAGCAGAGACAGTTATTTCTGGAAAAGAACCATACTGCACTCTTTACTATGATTTTTGAAAAACAGCCAAAGTAGAAAACTCTGATAGATATTAAAAATCTGAAGTAAAGCATACAAGTATATTACAGATACAAATGAAATAACACCACTTACCAAAATCATAACCCTCTGGAATCACATTGTGGCTGGCAACTCCCTGTTTTAAGTTAACCTACACACATAAAGTTAAAAACAAGCTGCATTTGCATTTCATGACAGACTTCTGAAATATAAAACATTTACATTTTAATATGGGCTTCAGATAAAGCAGAATTGTTTTGAACTGTACTCTGTATCAGATGGATTAAGTTAAAACATAGTAACATCTGTTTATTAAAGGACTACCATTTTAGCTAAATTAAATGACTGAACAGTAAAATAATAGTGTATTTTGTATAATTTATAACTGCAAAGGACATTCTGTTTAACTCCTGCAGATGGGTGAAGCTGCACTTTAGTCACATAAAAACCTTTAACATTCACTATTTTTGTTCCTAAAAGTCATTACTAACAAGACAATTTTATGGGCCATTGACATAAATGGAAGTAGAACTCAATGTGAAGCATGCTGAACATGTCACAATATGAACTAGAATACTAGGTACATTATCACATGCTTTACTTACCAAAGATTCATCATAACCACCATGATAGAACATCTCAGATTTCACATTCCAATATGCAAAAAGGTTATCCAGTCGTACAAGCTGAAAATACAATGCAACATTAATAATACCACCTACAAATTTTGAATTAATAATTTGGATTTCACAGACTCTGGACGAATGAAATTATTCATAATGCTCCTCACAGACTAGGCACCTTCCTGTTTCACAGCCTATAGAGTTATAACTTTTCTTGATCTCACTTTCCGTACAAGGAACTTAAATTTGTAAGTAGCTTGTATTATAATAATTTTCTTTAGCATACAGTTTGTATTGTACCTTGTAGAACAACTTGGCAGTTTCATCATGTAAACATGGATTCCAGTTCTTATCTGAGGTCTGAAAAGAAATTAAGGACAGTTATTCTGATGTCCATAATATACCAATCTTTTTGCTTTAATCTTAGAATCATCACTGAAATATGCTAGTAAAACAGGAACAAAATTGTAATTAAACCCCACTGAAAATAATAGGAGAGTGTCTTTTGTTTTAAGTGGATTAAGCCTTTATTTTCTTAACTGGAAACTTTACCAGACTACTTCCCCCAAAACGTACATATACCTGCAGTGATTGTTAGGCTACATACAAGAACAAAAAAATTTTGTAAAATTCTATTTTCAGTATTGCAAACTGTGTTCTTTTACACCAGAATTACTTTTAGGCAGGCTTTATGGAAAGAGATAAACAAACGACTAGAATTCTTTTGTAATTCTGGAAGCATCTTAGTTTGAGCAGAACAGAAATATTATATGTTATCATACGTTTTTCAATGCTAATACGACAGGCATTTCGAAAGTAAAATAGTAAGAATACCAAGAAGTTTTTGTTCATTATGTAAATAGTACTTTTGTTTGCATGAAGGAGATGGCAAAAAAGCTTTCATTGTTTCCTCAATAGACTAACAAGTGTACGTAAGACAGTTCTGCTCATTCAACAGAATAAAGTAATATTTACTTAGATACGTGATCTTTAAGATTAGCAGCCATACAACAGAAGCTACTGAATCAGAGCAACTCAGCAGAACCAGCACATTGCCCTTATTAGTAGCCTTCCAGAAAAAAAAAATATACAGGATTTATGCTGACTACTATTACTACCTTAAACTGGAGCATGCAGGTCAAAGAATTGAGCTCTCCAGCTCAAAACAGGATACCATTCTAATTTTTCTAAATATTAAGTAGTAACTTCCCTTCTTGGGGCTCATCACAGTTTCAGTAAAAAATGCTACCATTTACAAATTCTGAATATCAACACTCCAGCAGAGTCTGGTGGCTGGCAACCAAGAAGTGCAGCAGGCAGAATAATACAAATTTCTTTCTGCAGGTCCATTTTTTCCCCCAGCATTTTAAGGGCAACCACCCCCAATATTTATATTGGATTTGGTAAACCAAGTAGTTACCATTGTGCATAGCTCAGGATTATGGGTATTCTTTCATTAGACAATACATTACCAGAAGGAACATCAATATACAAAAGCCTGACTTAACCTATCAGTATACATCAACATGAACAATCTAACAGATGCTTTTAGATGAAAATATATATTACCTGCAAACTCAGATTCTGAAGTGAAATCCCAAATGACAAGGGGTTATTCCGATTTGTGATCTAATAGAGGAGGTAAAGAAATCCCCCCCCCCCAAAAAAAAAAAAAAAAAAAAAAAAAAAAAAAAAAAAAAACACGCATGATCTTACACTCTAAATTTAGACTTGAAAATAAAGAGCCTAAAGCAAATATATATATACATATACACACACACAATACATACATCTTGCAAAGATTTGACAGCTTTATACTTTACGTATCCAACCATATCCAGATAAGTATCTTTATGCTCTGGTACAACATTTTTATCTGTTTCCATTTTTAAGTTAACTTTCACAATTTTAGTAGTATTCTCTCAACGTGGAAAGCAAGAGGAGGAGGAAAAAACAGCCCAGTTTTTTAAACTTGGTTTAATGTTATAGTACCAAACCCTGTATGTTAAAATACAGGAAAGTACTTACATCATCTTCATAGCGAACATGGATGTTGGAAATTTTCACCTGAAGATTTTTGATGACCTGAGTGACTAATTTTTCAACAAAACTGTCTTGTTTCTCTTCTTTTACTTTATCTAAGTTGAAGGAAAAAAATATTTTATTTGCATTAAAATAGGTTTAAAAATGACACTATATAGTTTAAAAATGAAAATACTTCTAAAAACAAAACTTGTTTTGTTTGCAAAAACCAGAAACATAATAAAGTTTTGAAGCTAACCAGATGTTAGAAACACCAAAAGCAAGAATGAAATCATTCACATCTACAAAAACTGTACACCAGAATAACACCATGATAGATATTTAAATTTTCTATTATATTGTATTCTAATTGCATAAAACTCTATTCTCTCAGTATATTCTGTAATATTTATATCTTCACTCTACAGGGTTTCAGCCTTATTACCTGATGCATAAATAACCAGGCTGTTCAAAAGTACTACTTGCACAAACTGATGTTCAAGGTGGTCAGTACGCTTTTTTTTTTTTTTTAATATCAAAATTTCAATTTAAGATGATAAGACTTAACATATTCCAAATAAACTAAACGGAAGCTTTAAAATGCTGTAATCATAAAAGTTCTTTGCTGCTGTAAGTCAAATTAAATTGTTTCTTATCAGAGAAGAGGTAACAGGCAAGATATGACATAAGGCTCTTGGAATATTATTTATCTGCTTATTTACATCAGATCATGTCATCTTTCAAACCTTTTTATTTTCAGGATGTTCCTTCTGCAATAAGGATGCCACACATATTTGACTCAATGTGAACGAATCAAAATTCTATGCAACACAGCATCTGATTTCCAAAGGTCAACAATATTCTGCACAAAAATATTCAATATTTAACAGTTACCACTGTACTAATCAAGACACTTTTGCAAGGTTATAACAACTTTCCACAGGGAGTTAGAATCTGTAACTAATAGCTTAAAATATCAAGAGGGAAACATGAATCTGAAGCAATTTAAGTGGAAAACCCAGCCATTTAAAAAAAATAAAGAAACAGGACGACTTCTATTAGCTTTTCCCACTCTTACCTTGGTCAGCTATTTTCTGCTTTGCTTCCTCTATTCTTTGCAGTTCTCTTTGCCTTGCTTCTAAGAATTGTCTGGCTTCTTTCTCCGCATCATATTTTATGCCTAAATACACAATGTAAAAAAATTAAGATACAAAAACCTTACACATTTTCGGAAGATGCTGTTTGCCCTTTTTAATCTAAAGTAATTTTTTTTGCATTTTATTAATGGGCATATAACAACCAAAAATTAGACTAAATCTAAACTACCAGAAGACATCCTATTTCCCATTATCTGCTTGGATTTGGTAAGAGTATCTCCTAATGAAAGCAGTATCAACCAATTACAGAGACTTCTGAAATCCCACCAATCTGTATTCACTTTTTTTCCTCTATATTAACTTACTGGCTGTGGGCACGATAAGCAAATAAACTCCATCAAGAACTGCCTCAACAGGTTGAGTATAAAGGTTTTGCCATGGAATCTGTAGGTTAAGTTGACCTACAAATGCAAAAGAAAAAAGCCACATTAGGCAAGTTTTTCCAAGAGCAGAACTAGTAAGTCTACAGTTCCTCTCCTTACTGCCTTGAATTACACTCTTTCTTCCTAACAACCTCTCCTCCCTTCCATATCCACTGCAATACCCTCATAAAAAAAAAAAAAAAAAAAAAAAAAAAGAGCATGGGCAGGTCATACATAATTGGTCAGCTAAATGCTGCCAAACCCAGAATTTTTAAAATATAAAATTTTTCTTCTTTTTCTGTGGAGGAGGGTCACAATAATGTGTATGTGTCTGTGAGCACAGGGAGAGTTGGATCCTGAGGTAACAATGTCTCTCATTCTTCATACAAGTGCCAGTTTTAATAAACTGAGAGATCAGAGCCACAAAGAATACGTGCTTTCAGAATAGGTTTCAGGGAAACAAAATGTCTTTAGATTTACCTTTGTGCTTTAAGAAATATTTTATTTTTACAAGAGAGTCAACTTGTACTGTAAAAACCTTTCATATATGGAAAAAAAAGAGAAAGGAGGATAAATGGTGAAGAGGGAGTCAACATCACTTGTGGAGTCTTGCTAAAATGACAGAAGAGATCCAGTACCATTCAGCTGTTAGTCTTTGCTATACTGGATTCTTTTCTTGTTAGTACTAAAGTAATTAGACAAGTCTCCCATATATTTTAACTTTACCATCTTAGCTCTAGGAAAGAAGCATCTCAAACAATTACAGTTGTTTCAGATGAAACAATCTTCAGAATGTACAAAACATGCAAATCAAGAAAATTAGAAAAATTACTTGCTTAGGATGCCTAAGGCCACTAGTAAGGAAAAGAAGTATATTTATTAATTCTTGCATTACTGAAGCATGTATTACAAAATATAACTTACTAATATGTCCTGCTTTAACTTTAAATGGCACATCCAGCTGACTCTGAAAGAAAGTGTTTTAGAACATTTAATCTCATTTCAGCCACTTGTGAATTTTTTCCAAATGGGGGCAGGGGGAGACAACCTTTATACCTAATTCACCCCTTAACCACCAAATAAAAACACTGAATATAATGGAACAAGCTAGATTTTGGTTACTGGTTTAGACTGTTAAGCAAGGCTAGGTTAAACACATTCCCACAGCAAGCTTCTACCTTCATAATCTATAGAGAGATAAAAAGTTTTCCAGTATTATTTTTGACCTGAACACATTCCCTTAGCAATTACTGAGAGCTTTTTCCTTTTGCAAAACATACTAAGTGAAGCCAGTATACACCTTCATCTATAAAGATCATCTCAAATTCATTAGACAATCCAAACACAACTGTAATTATGCTCATCTATGAAGAATCAAGGCCTTCGTGACTCTTCCCAACTTGCTGCTTCTAGAGCAGAAAAAAAAGCAGTAAGTTTTTATTTAAAAGGTTGTGTATTCTAAAATGGGAACAGAAAAGAGCAAGTATAACCCAATATGTTGTCCAAGAATCAGTTTTTACAACAGTGCTATTTTTGTTTTTATTCACTTACCAGTGCATTCTCTTTTATTTCAAGATTCTTCAGTGCTACAGCTCCTAAAAAGTCAAGAAACCAACAGGTAAAACTAAAATTTGGCAAGTCAGTAGTGGTGTGTGTTAAACTTCTTGAAGTCTGAATCCGTGGTCTTCGACCTGTGGTTCTCCCAGTCTTTTTTTTTTTTTTTTTTTTTTTTTGGGGGGGGGGGGGGGGGGTGAAAGGTACCCGCACATTACACAAAATAGCCATGAAAGGTGATTAAGAATACAACGTTCATATATGCTACACAACCACCTCCCTTTGAGACTTGCCCATGGAGCTTGCATGGGGGGGGGGGGGGAGAGATTCCACAAAGTAAAAAGGTTGGAGATGACTGCCATATTTTATAAGAAGTCATCTGAAATTAAAAATGTGTTGCTTTTTCCTCAGCCATCTGCTTCCTATGCTTGTGGAAAGACTATAAGCCATACTACAATGTTACATTTACAGCAACTATTTAGCCCTAAAGAAAATCTTACATTTGCAAGTTATGGTAAAATTGCTGTAAATCAGTTGTCTCAGAAAAGGTCGATCTGACACAGTAAGAAAAATGTTAGGTAGCCCTACTTCTAGCATCAGTTAGAGCAGTGATGGGATACTTCTGAGAAAAAAAAAATGGCATTAAAAAAACAGCCACACTTCATCATTAGCTCCTTCTGTTTTCATGGTAGCTCTACAATATACTACCTTAAAATTATCAGAATTAGTTCAAATAAACATGCTACATATTTATATTAAATGTCCTATTTGTCTATAGGCCAGTGAGATGCTGAAAACTGAAACCGAGTCCTATATGGAATCCTACGCAGGTGATCAAATAGCTGACCAGCAGTGAATTAGATGAACGTAAAGTCCTATTATTTCATATACCTCAGACCTCCTCATCCAGGAAGTCTGAATCTTGACCTTTTCCTAGAATAACAACTCCGGTAAACGTACACTTGCCTTTCACTTAGCACATGTTTACAAGCTTATAGAAAGTTCATGGGAAGCATTACAGTAAATCTAATTGTTAAATATTTCAAGACAACAATAAATTCAGCATCCTGCAAAACGAAATTTTCTGGGTTTATTTTCAAGATCTGTTTTTACAATATATTCTACATTACAAACTTGACATTAGAAGAAAACACGTAACTCATTACTTAAAAACGTGCACATAGTTTGAAGCAACGGCTTCTGCAAATTCTACAAGACGGACTGAACGCCTGCAACAATTACCGTCAAATTACTTGTATACTGTTAACACATGCACATGGAACAGATACCTGATACAGCTGAACAGGGGCATAAATGAGATTCAGAAAACCAGAAGTAGATTACATGCCTGGAAAGGCACGTGACTTGTGATTGCAAATGAACATTTGATTGACCAAATAATTTGTTCCTTTTGGGGACTCAAGTTAGAAATGAGCAGACCTATGGGAAGACAGGCACTCCAACAGGAAGAAATATTCTTGCAGTTATACAGTGATGATGGCATTGGACTACTGTTAAAAGTACCACCAATTCTGAGGAATAGGATTCTAATCTCAAAAAACAATACTTCATGCTTTAAAATGCATTAAAAAATGCTTAAAAAAACTTAAAGAGTTGACTCAAGTTACTGAATTGCTGTTGAAAAACTGTTCAGGTAAAATAATCACTCATCTTATGGTACTCAAAGTACTGTAAGGTTTTGAATGATTTAATACATTCGTCACAAGAATTTATAAACAGCTTGAAGTAGCATACTATACCTCTGCCACGTGCTGCTATCAGCCTCTCCCCAAGAGAAATACTATATGCAGAGGGCTGGTTTGGGGAGCTAGTGGTTCTGCTTTTAAACTTTACACTACACACAGATCGACAGGAATATTAGAAAAGGAAAAGCCAAAGAAAGCATTCCCAACAGCAGTCTAATAGCAATAGTCTTTCTAGACGACGCGAAGGTGACTATTTATTCACTGTTGGGAGTCCATTCCACTCAAAATTTATTCCCTGACAAAGCTGACTCTGCACAGATAGCTTTAACACTCATTATAGAAAGTTTCACTATGTGAGGGACGGAAAAAAAAAAATGCCTCCACCTTCTCTGAAAAGGCATAACTAATTGTATTCATGGCAAGTAATTCTAATGGTATACAGAGTAAGGGTTCAGGTTCGTAATCACATTACCACAGCTTAAATTTTTGCATGTCAGTTGAGCAATGGTAAATGTTCACAGGCATACTCTAAGCCTACATGACACATTAGGTAATTTAACTGGGTCTAGTTTCTTTGGCTTCCACTGTGCACTAAGTAAGATTACCCTGCATTTATTGAAGGCATAGAATATGCCACACACCAGCTGAGGCATAGTAATTTAAACTGCAATAATTTGACAGCCCTAATGCTTCTAAAAGTAAGGTACCACAAAGTGAGCAAGGATTGTTATCCCAAGCACTTGCAAAAAATATTTTGTGATGGAGAAGTAGAGCTCATTTTACCTAGGCACATCATGTTGGCACAGAGCACAAATGGCATCAACACTGCTTCAAACATGATGTTTTTGACAAGTCTATGCAAAGAGCTGGAAGGGGGAAGGTGAGGGGGACCATCAAAATAATTCTTCACCATTTTTCATCCTTTTCCTGTACTTGCAGTTTTATGATTCATAAGTTTAAAGGCTTTACTTAAAAACATTA
The DNA here is from genome assembly GCF_036370855.1 of Dromaius novaehollandiae. Lineage (NCBI taxonomy): Eukaryota > Metazoa > Chordata > Aves > Casuariiformes > Dromaiidae > Dromaius > Dromaius novaehollandiae. The sequence goes on from NC_088130.1 coordinate 11,434,471, forward strand.
GATATAAATTAATAAAACTGCAATCACCTCCATTTTTAATGTAAATTTACCAAAACACATTCACTAAAATATCATAGTTTACTTACTAACAGTGAGTAAACATAGTTGACTTACTGCTTCCCAAACCCTGCTTAACTGAAGTTATGACCACACCGAATTGACCATCAAGGCATACAAAAGGCTACTGAAGCACTGTTTTGTACATTGATAAATCCTTCAGTTTTTCTACACTTGAGAGAGAAAGAGCAAGGAGGACTGTCACTAAACATTCTTGCAATTAAACCTGAACTATTTCAAAAGTTACCACACCTCAGCTGGCACCCAATTAGCACTGCTGATTTGAGATACCATAACAGACCCTGTCAGTATTCTCCTTCATTGCAAAAAGTTAGTCTCTATCACACTCAGCTGTTTTGCTTGCCATGAAACTGCAAGTGCAATTGCACTATACCCCAAGTGCTCTGCTACAAACATTAAGTTGCCCTCGCAAACACGGGAACAAGATCTGTTAGACTATAATGTGGCTACTGAACTTTACTATCCTGGAGCACTGCAAATGGATTTTAACTGCAAAAATTTCAAAATACATCTAGTTCCCCCCCCCCCCCCCCCATTGCTTTGGGTTTTGGGTTTTTTTTTTTTTTTTTTTTTTTTGGGGGGGGGCAGTGTTTTGAAGACAGAAATGCACCTGGATAAAACCCTGTTTGATGAGTAAAAAACCTGTCCAAATAAGCCATTTTGAAAACTGTATATGCAAGTAGTTGGAGTTGTGTAAATATCAAGCTTTAAACATGTAGGCTTACAGCCAAAGCAGTAATAAAAGCCAGAATGTTTATAAATACCTATAGTACAGTCTAGGATTTATTTAGGCTACAAATGAAGCAACTTCTTAGCTTTACTGACATCTGGATAGTCTAAATAATTTAACAAAAAAAAAAATCAAACATTTGTCAAAATGCTGGAATAAATAGGTTTAGTTTTAATTTTATATACTCAAAATAGCTGTTAGAATTTGAGTGCATTACCAAACATCTACTACCAAGGATGTTGCTCATAGAGGGGTGGAAAAACAGTATGAAAGAAAAGATGCTAGGCATCAGAAACTGAAAACACCTCAGCTGATATCTGACAGGAACCAACACTCTTGCTTGCATATTTTAGTATAATTTCTGCTTTTTAGCAACAGTATTACATTACTGATTTGAGTTCAGCTCGTGATTCCCTTTCATCACTTTCAACAAACTGCTGCCTTGCCAGTCATTTTCTGCCTGTGTTTGTGCTGTTAATTATTCCTATTTAAACATACCTTCTGGAGACAAGCTTAAAGTCTTCCAGGATTTGAGTGTTTACCAACTACCTCATCTATTGACATCTGTTGTAAGATAGCTCACAAAAAGCAGTAGAAACTACTAGATATTCTTCATCTCTCAGTCAGTTTAAATGACTTCACTAATATGTAAGAGAATGCTTGTATCTGCTATACCCTAAACACCAAACTTTACAACTCCCTACATAAAAGAAGCATCAAGTCACTACTGAGGCTTGGGCACTTGTTTGTCTTCCCAACATCTCCTTCTAGATCCTCTGACCCCCAAACTGTCAAATAACAAATTAAAGCAGATTAGGACCTAAAGAAAAGCTTCACAAAATGCTGTGAACCCCCATTAATATCCGGCCAGATGTCCAATCAGGTGCTCGACTCCTTTAATTTTGTCTTAAATATAGACTATTACCAATTTAGTTTCCATTGATAAGATGAAAATGATGTCAATATAGCCTCTACAATAGCTCTCCATTGGGGGATGTGGAGAATCACTTGTTTCAGTAACTACCAGGCACGGACTCCAGTCTTGGGTATCTTCCTTGTGAACTATCTGCACTAAATTAACACCAATTCAGGTGCACCTGCACATGTTGTATTCACATCTTCAGCAAGCACATGCTCAGATATGCCATCTATTAGGCATTCACCACTAAATATGACTGCTTAACAGACTGATCAACTTTTCGGCAGCCACTCTAAAAAGAGGGAAGTTGGAAAAATCTCCTTGACAATTCACTGTCACAATAGCAATCCACACAGTACAAGGTACTTCATATACAATAGGAAGAACTATCACATCCATAACTGTGCAGTTGTATTTTGGGTATGTATACCTGCTATTCATTTAAATTTAAGCAACCAATGAACTTCCCATTTCATGGAAATGGTCTAGTTAATACCGAAAGAGACAAAGCACTCTGCTCTTTAAGACACTTCAGAGTTGCCTTATGTTTGCTGCAGCTGTATACTTTATTGCTTAAAACCGAATGCCACCAGCAGCAACAGAGCACCAAATAGTACAATATTTCTCCAAGTTGCCAAAGACATATCAACATTTGTATCTTTGGGGCTTCTGCGTCGGAGATGGCAGAATATTGATGAGAAGCAAGAGGGTGGCTAGACCACAGAGGCCCTGCTTTTCTATAATGGAACCAACCATCAATTCAAAGCAGCAACCTGGACTGCATCTTCCTTAGAACAGCCAGCATAGTAAAGAATACTTGCTCTGCGTTTTGAAAACCATTTTCAATATTGTGTTGCTTCCTTTCCACTTGTTCTTTGCAAACACATCACAAGATACTTATGGAACAAGAAACAGATTTTCTTATTCAAAGGGCATTTTCTTCTTCATGATAGAGGTCCATCAGATTAATCTTAATAGAAAAATTGTGATCCACTGTTACTCAGGCATTTTTAAAGACAGCCCAAATGGCCTACGACAGCTATCTTCCAACGGACAAGATATGTAAAGGAAGTAGTTTTTTATTAGAACAATAGGCGTAGCTGGAAAAAGTAGGTAAGAAGTGTTTGGGTGCCCATAAACTTGTATGAAATATCTGCCTAGATAGTCCAACCAGCATAGCTGCCCTAATAACAAGCTGTGTTAAGAAAGATATGCTTGAGACATTATCTAATAAGTAGGTGTGCCAAGTCAACAAGAATTAGGTATCTTAAAGTACAGTTCAGAGGGTCGAACGAAGACGCTGAATGAAAAGTTATTTAGGCTCAGCCAAAAGAAAAGAGTAGCCTCATGGATTTTGGTGAAACAACTGTCTGCTCTCTCTCATAGTTTCTGGAAACCTAACCTGCATGCTCCACTGTTTCCTCAAAGATAACTGTCAACATCTCAGATTGCTTCAAACATCTCTTCAGATATAACTGTATTAGATCTAGAACATTTGAAAATATCTAACTTATCTGAACACTCATCTGATCTGCTTTTCCTAAGCAAAGTTCTTATACATTCATTAATGTAGCCCACTGAAAGTAGCTGTTTAAGTGAAGACCAGAACAAGAAGAAGTTTGAAACACTGGCCTTCTCAGCATCATCCATCCAACAGCTTTCTTTCACAGCTACTTAACAGATTAACTTTTTTATTTGGCCTCATACTAATGAAGTTCTTTATGAACATGACTTTGTTCCCTGTTGTATTTGTATCTGAGCCTTGGTCTTTTCAATGTTGGCCTTGCGTGTTCAAATTACCTTTTCATATTTATAGTTTGACCTACTTTCTACTTTCTGTATTGTCTAAAGATTTCAGGTCACTGAGCTCTTTCTTACAATTCAACCAAGACTGCTTCTAGAGTTTCCAATATTCATTTAATATTGAGACAGTTTGCATTTTTATCATTCAGCCTGAGGTTTCTTGTTTATGTTCTGAGGAACGTAAAAACCCAAATCTTTGGAATGAAATAAATATTGCAGATGTACACACCATTAAACACAGTTTAAGCTGCATGCACAAGGGAAAGCATGATACAGTGGACCATCAAAAATTACCCTTCTACAGATGATGCTTCAAAACAATGTTGCACTGCAGTTCTGGGAACTTCAGAACAAGACATAGCTTCATACATCAGTTTCCATGCTATGCAAGTATACAAATTGTAAAGAGAAAAACTAATTTCATTCCAGAGCAAAGGCACTGCACTGAGGAAAAAGGTGTTTCATATAAAGAAAAGATGTTCTAAAGCCTCTGAAATATTAAAACTATTTAAAGGGAAAATGATAGAAAACCCTGAAGTTAAGCTCCACATGTGTATAAAGCATAACAGCTGAATATCAAAACTCCAAAGTAAAAATTATTGATATCTATTTAGTTAAAAAAAAGCAAGGGAGCGAACACGCTCCTATCTCATTAGGACTGCCTCATACGATCATAAGCTGCCAAGAGTAATCTCAAATGAGATTTTGCAGAGCAGGAAAAATACAACCTTTTAACTTTTTGTAGCATATAATGGTTGTCTGAAACTTCTACAGAATATTCTATGTTTTACATTAAATATTTTACTTGCCTTCCCTGAATATAGAGAAATTTTAAGTGCTGACTCTAGAACTACTACATTCACAAGTCAAACAATTAGTTTGACTTTTTTTTTTGCCAAAAGATGCAATAACTCAGTTCTTTCAATTAAGATACAAATAATCCCTAATAAATATGCTAAATTAACTAATGCTATGGATAAATGACTAATACTTTCTCTCTAGCAGTTACATGTGTTGTTGCATTTTTTATACTCTGTATAGAGATTGAACTTTGCAGAGATCCCACAAACACCTTGACTATCTGAAGGAAGATTACAGCAGAGAGGAAACCAAAGACACTATCTCGGAAAACAGAAGAATGAATCAAAAATGTCTAAGATGCAAAAAAAAAAAAAAAAATCCAGGAGAAGCTTCCAGAATCTAATTCAAGATATGAATACCTAAGAAAGGAATTCTAGGTAGGGAATAGCTTAAGGATGCTAGCTTCGCACCTACAGACATACGAACACACAAGTAAAAAGACTTCAGCTGTCTGTTTGCTTTTGCTAATGCTGCAGATACTTGGAAAGTACAATTAACTCTGTGTAGAAGTGGTCACTATACACACATCTAATTTTATGTGTCTTAGTTACTTTATGCTATCTTACCTTTCCCAGACATACCAGAAGGAGAGATCTTAATTCTTGTCTTCTCATACCTACATTACTGAATAAATCCCCAAACAGCACATTTAACCAGAATACCTTCCTCCCTTCAGAACTTGGACACTAATTTATTTTTACATACTATAGCACACCTCACCTAGGACAAGAAGGAGTCAGTCACAGCATTCGGAAACACCTAACACACTCTCCCAAAAGTCTGTTTCTATTCCTGATTCTTTAATGTAAAAGATGAAACATAAGAACTATTCTAGGCTTACATATTACAATACCAGAAGGAAGCAACCCTTTTGCACTCCACTGTTGCTTGCAGGTGAGAGTGCTCACTTCCACTAGTGTGGTGCTGACACAGAAACGCCATCAAAACCTTAAGTGGTTCTATCTAGTTTCTTATTTCTGGGCAAAGGAAAGCCAATAAAGCCAGTTCGGTTTCACATTCATTTCAAGCCAAATCCAGCTCTCAGTTTTGCACCTAGGGCAACGTCAAACTCTCTGGGCAGCCTGCAGGAAACTTTCTGCGAGCAGGATAAGCACAGCGCGCGATCTCAATATCCACAGCCTTCCTCGCCAGTTTAAGTTTCGAGGCAAAATAAGAAAATAAGATATGTCATATATAAGAGGGGAAAAATAAAACTCAAATCGATATAGACCTCGAGGGTTTTTTTGTTTTTGTTTTTTTAACCCACCTGCCCCGGCGCAGTCCCCCCCCACCGCGGGCTCCGCACGACCCCTCCCCTCCCCCGCCAGGCACCTCGCCCCGGCGGGGGCAGCGCCGCAGCGGCCGCCCGCCCCGCCCCCGGCACTATTTTTAAGCGCGGGGCAGGTAGAGCGGCGGCAGAGCTGCCGGGCACCGAGCCCAGCGCGGCGGCACAGCCCCGCCCGCCTGTACGGCCGGACTCGCCGCCGCCCCTGCGCGGGCGGCAGGGCGGCTCCAAGCCCGCGGGGCTGGGGGGGGAGGGGAGAAGGACCACGGCAGCTCGTTACCTCCCCAAATGCCCAGCTTGAGCTGGGAGCTGTCCAGGTTCACCACGTAGTCGCCGAGGAAGCGGTTCAGGACGTCTACGACCAGCGACTCGAACACCATCCTGCCCCGCTGCCACCGGCGCCACACTGACTGCAGCGGCACCGCCCGCACCACCCCCTCCCTCCCGCAGGGCACGCGGAGCTCGCGGCCCGCGCGCGCTCCAGCGCCGCCCTTCCTCCCTCACCCCCACCTATGGCGCAGGCGCGCTGCGCCGCCCTCCGCGCGCAGCCGCGTGCGCGCTGTGTTGGGCTGGGCGGGGGTCAAGGTCGGTTAGGCTGGGGTGGCTCGGTGGTTTACCGTGATCACTTCGTAACGTTTCCTAGGGAAATACGCGGGTTTTCGCCACTGGCTAGCTCGTATGTCTTTTAAGGCATCAAGTCGCTTTTCCTGGGGAGTTTAAATCTGCTAGTCAGCACTGTTCTGAAGAAAGATCACATTTTCCCCCCTAGGCTAGGCAAATAAAGGAATTTGTTAATATTTTAGTTGTTTGAGAGTGGTTGAACTAATATTAGTATCATGACTAAACCAGCTTGAATTTCAGATATTCCTCCAACGCAGCTGACTCCCATGCAGTTTACTGGTTTGGGGATCTGCTGAATAACACTTGAAAATCTGGGTCATGTTTGCCCTGAGTGAATGTGTTCACAGGCCTACTGCATTTACAAGATTTTTGTTTAGCCAAGCCACCAGAACACATTTCTTTCATGATGGCAGGAAGAATATAATTATTCTCTAGCTTGTTCCTGGAACTGCAAGGTTTAAAGCTAAGTTATTTTATTGATAAGCAATCCCAGAATTTTTTATTGCATGCTATGACCATAAGGAAAATTAAGAAGTGGTTTTTGCCTCTGACACCTATCACTGATGTTATTTGTCAGCAATTCATTAAAGTGAAATGACTTAAAACCCCATGGAAACGCAAATGTAAATAAGAAAGAATCATGCTTAGTAATGTTTCTGAAAGGAAAAAAAAGCTAGTGGAAAAGTGTCAGCTGCAGCTTGTTCCGTGTTAGATGTGAACTCCCTCTTGTGAATATCTGTTGACAGGAATTATCAGTTCTTATTTCTCAAGTGGCTTCTAAAGTGGGAAAAGGACATTGCTATTTCTTTTGTTCTTTCATTTCTTACCAGAAGTGAATTAAATATAACCCTGAAGTTTCTGAAGCTTTAAAAAAGTGTTTTGAGAGGTTTTGTCATGTAGAACATGAATTCTTCTTCATCAGCTTCTCAAAGAGTGAAGAATAAGGAATAAATTTTAAAGGCATATTGTAGGAGATTCATTTCTGCTTATGCTTGTAAAAACATTGTGATAAAAAGCAACTGAAGTAGGAAATATTTAAAACTAGAAAAAAAGCATAAAATAGTAAACTTGTTAATTTGAGGTAGATTACAAGTAGATATAGGAAGAAAGACTCCTGAGAGATGGATCCATAAGCAGTAAAACAAGGAATCAGGCCAAAATGGTTATGAAACACAGACTGTAAATCTCACAGGTTCAAAGGAAAAAAAAAATACAAGAGGGTAGGAGCTCAGTGATGTTATTGAATATTGATTTTTAACTAGGCCCAAGTATTTAAATGAAAGATCAGTTCATATTTGGCTCTAGCTGTACTCTGAGATTCTTGAAATATCAATTATCAGACAAGTGTTTAGAGTATACTTATTCTGTATCAGAAAAGAGCTTTTCTTTAGTTCAGAATACAGATTTCTCAGAATATAATAGCTACATTTTCAATCATGAGTTTTCTTTAATTTGTAATTTCTGTCACTGTCACAGAACTTTGGGATCTAATGTACTAAATTACACCATTTTAATTAGAATGTTTTAATCACTGGGGGAAATAGGAAGAGGAAGACTGCCAGAGATTATATGCTTGTTCATTCCTTTTTCTAGTAATAGGGCAATGCTACATATCACATAACCTGCTCTTTCCTGGCCGTTCCTTTTGCTGTGGCATGTATTTGCTTACTCACTCACAACCTGCTGCTTCATTGATGCCTCAGCTCTGCAATATGCAGAATTTAATTGTTTACAAAGAAGTAGCTTGATTTAAGGAAGCACACTTTACCATGAGCATCATTGTTGTTCTTCTGTGTTTATCAACAAAGAGGGGGGAGAGGGAGACTGAAGAACGATAATAAATGATGAAAAAGCATGCCATCATTTTGGTACTTAGCTTCCTTCCAAGCTTACTATGTATTGTTTGAAGAAATTACAATTTCTGCATTTATAATTCTCAGTTTTAACACCTTTTTCTCTTATGAGGCAGCAATTTCATAGTAATAGACCCAGTAACAACATAAAATTAAACACCACATTAGAAGCAATTTATGTTGACATTTTAATAAAAAAAATGTAATCAGCAACTTGCACACATGAAATGTAACTGAGTCTGTGTACTACTACACAGACATGAGAACATTTACACAGCCATCTTTTTATAAGAAATATATTTGGCTTTGTGCAAGACATTTATAAGTTGTCCCCAGAGAACAGTGTGAGCAAGCACATCTTACGATGTGCCTGAGTCACTTACCTTTCTATTTAGTCATTAAAGATCTTTATCCAATTGTTAGAAATGTTTATTTTCTACTCTAGTCCACATACGCTCCCTAGGCTGGGCTTTGGCAGCATGCATCCTCTGTGTTCTACCAGCCAATTTTCCAAATTAACTTTCTTCTGTCAGTCCACAGCTCAACAGTTTCTTTGTCTTATTCAGATATTCTGCAAAAGGCATTCTTAAATCAGGGAAACAGAGGTATCCTAGATTAACTGACATTCATATAAATCAACAGGATAAAATTTACACTTCATTCCTATAAAAAAAAATTTTGGTAGGGTAGATCTTTCTTTCCCCTGTATAAAATACTAGTGAATCTTCCACAGCAATCAACTACTCCTTAGAGCTCCACTGAGGAAAAACTCTTTACTGTTTATAAACTACTAGGTCTAGTGTGGAAGGCCATGGATAAGCATATGATTCCTATTAGCAACCCCAATTTAATTAAAAATCTGTAACATTCACAGATTTACCAAGCAATGGGGTTCAGTTCTCATCCCTTGTCAGCCCCCCCAGCTCACTAGCACCAGCAGGTGCAGGGGAGTCTCAAGCCCAGCTGGAGCAGTAGCAGTAGCTGAGAAGCAAGGAATAGAGTTCATCAAAAAGTGGTGTATCTGCTGACCATCTGTCCAAGCACATGAACTAAAATTTCTCCCTATGATTTTCCTAACAGAAATGTGAGAACCCTGTCTATCTACAACATGATACAATCAGAGCCATGTGGACAGTGATTTTCCACTCAAACTGGTGTTCTGTGTGTTCCTGTAATCCCCATAGAAGTCCATTAATAATCTGCTTTTTTCCCAAATTTATGATCAAAGATCTCACTACCCTTGATGGCACTTTACGGATTCATTGCATCAACTCCAACAACATTCAGATTTACCCGTAGCAAAAAACTGTTTAACAACTGGCTGAATATTAGCAACCAGGTTTCTGGGCTCCTAGCTCATACTTCAGGCTGAGCCAGGAGGCCGCAGACTTCTCTGTGCTGAAGGGGGATGCCAGGAAGATAGTTTACTGCTGGCTGAACACTGCTCAAATTTCAACAGAAATGACTCAACATCGCAAAGGTCTGCCAGGACGTCTGGTCACCTTCAGAGTACGGTGTTATCCTCTGCTACAAGACAATTGCTGACAGCTCTCTGAGTCCCATGTTGGGGGTCCAGTGAGTGAATCTGCTCAATGAAAAAGAAGTTTCTGGGGTTTTTTTTTATCCTCCTCACAAAGTTCTAATTTCCAGGGTCTAGTGATATCACATAACTTTAAGCATACTGCCACCAATCCATTTATGTTCATGTTCATAAATACAACAGTGCTCGTTATTGTTTCGTCCATGTTGCAGATAGTGCTCTCAGAATGGCATTGGCTCCAAGAAATAAGAAGGGTGGTGAATAAAACAAGATGGGCTATGAACCTCATTTAGTGTGTCCCAAAACCAGAATTCCATTGGTCTAGCAAGGATGCCAAAATTCATTAATTATTCCATGAGCTATTGTAGAATGCACTCACACCTGCAGTGAAACCACACACCACAGGGATGCCTTATTTCTAAATCTTTCAGAGCCACCCAGTTTGAAATCTCCTTCAGAATCAGCTGAATCATGCTGCAACAAGGTATTTGCTCTACTTAAGCAACCCTTTCCTCAGGACAAGGTGAAATATATGTTTGTCCTAAACTACGTCGATTATACAAGCAGCAAAATAGTAACTACTGAAAAGTGTAGTAATCTTACTCAAGGAAGTGCAAAGTACTGAGTCAGGTGCCTAAACTGCTGAGTCTGGAACTCAGAGACAAAAACACTCCTGAATTTACCTTGTGGTCATGGCATGCTATGAAAAACTCAGGGAGTTGCTTATCAATAAAACATTTTAACTTAGTTTTAAACCTCATCCTTGCAGTTCCAGGTACAAGCTGGAGAATATTTATGTTCTTCCTGACATCAAAGAAATACATTCTGGTAGTCTGGCAAAACAGAAATCTTAGAAGTCCATTAGGCCTCTGAACACATTTGTTCAGGGCAAGCATGATCTAGATTTTTAAGTTTAATTCACCGGATCCCTAACAGTGTAAACTCTGGCTTATCCCTTGTGAGATGTGAACTGCTCTCTTGCTGATATCTCCTGGCAGGAATTGAGTTGCTATTGCTCACATCAATACCATCAATTATCTATTTTTAGGTGCCTAAATGACTGTAAAAATCTGGTCCTACATGTAAATGATTAACAGAAAAGAGACCACAAAGTAGGAGGTTCCTTCATTAGTTGAAGAGGTGCCATATGGCAAAAGGAGAGAAATGCATAACTTGCTGTCTGTGATACCAAGGATGCTATTTCAAGCCACTTATATTCCTTCCACTTTCTTTTACTGTAAGCACATACAAATAAGGGAGTACATGCGCAGGAGATTTTAAATGGAAAGTCATCCAGAGTGGAATAAGAGTAATATTTAATTGTTTGCACAGATAGATGTCATCTACTTGTATTAGAAAGCAAGAACCTCATGCTTTCTGCTTCACCTGTCACCATTCCCTGTAAGATCAATAACCAATCTTACAGAGATTTGACAACATAACCTGGATGTATGTTTCTATGTATTGCATAGAACATAAAAGCCTATTTCTAAATGAGATTTATGACAACAATATTTGAAGTAATTATATATAGATGTAATTATTTCTTTTGCGAACATTATTTTCAAATACAAAAGTCTGAAGTCCTTATTAAGTTACTTACTCATCATTATTCCCACTAGCTGATACTACCCTATTACAACTAATTTGCAATCCTCGTCTTGTAATTTTTCTGGCACAAAAAAGCTGTTGTAGATGCATCATTTAAAACACTGAGAATCAGTTAATTCCAAGAAGGGCACTACTTTTTTGCCCAAAACTATGTCTGTTTTCATGATAGTTCCTCTATTAAGAAATTTAAGTGACAAAACCTTTAGATCTCTTTTCATCATCCCATGAAAAAAAGAAATCCTCATTAAAAATAAAAATTTTGCTGTTTTTAGTAATTGCACTTTGCTGCTTTTAGATTTTCTCTTGCATTAGGGACATGACTACACTACAGTTAACATTTTTTGCTTTAAATGAGTTACCATAAATGTCTTCAGCTACAATCACATGGATCCTAAGATTTGCATTACCTGAATTATATTCAGTAGCTAGCCTGAGAATGCCTCTTTTGTCAAGCTGCACTATATTCTCTTTTTGCAGTACTTTCTGACACTGGATGAAATCAAGAGATAATGCTGGAGCAGAAAGCAGCATATGGCACGAACCTGGAGACTTTATCAGAGACTTGGGATTGCTGCCTGGAGACAAGAATTCTCCTGTAGAAGAATCAGAATTGCTTCCCAAGGACTTCTTGGATGTCATTTTGGAGGTACAATTTGATAAGGTGTTGTGATTAAGAATTTTAACCAGTGAGGATCCTGAAGCTGACCTCATCATGATCAGAGAACAGAGGGAAGTTTTTCTTTCATCATGATTAGTTCTTTCTTTTAAGGACATATTCTAGGTGTTACCTGTTTCATGTGAATTTAGGGGTAGTGTCTGCACACAGTTGCTTGAAACAGGTTTCAAAGATATTTGCTTTGAAGTTTCTTCTCTTTGTGTTTTTATGGTGGTTGTAAAATCTATGGTGACTAAAGGTTCCTTTTTTCTTGTATGCAGACTTCACAGGAATTCAAAAATACCATGCTTTGACAATCATTGTCCACTTAATCCATGTGATTCAGTATGTGGTTTGCCATTTATGTTGATTTTTTTCCATACTTTTGGTGTTATTTTGATAGTTTGATAACTAGATATTGTCATCATCATTGATCTTATTAATTACAGTTTTCATTTCAGAATCAAGAAATGAGGCTTTCGAAAAATACTTAATGTTTTTTTCATTAATATAGGACATTTCTGTAGAGGTTAGGTATATTGGCTAGGTTCTCACAGCATTCATTGGTCTTGATAGTTTTGGAGGAATAAAGAATCTGGGCATCTTTTCTGGAGTCAAGACATTCCTTGGCAATTTCAAGTTCCTGCCCTGTAAACAATCTTCATTAGCTGAAAGTCTTTGATTTTCACCAAATGGACTTATTTCATTGATATCATGATTTATTTTAATCCTCCACATTAACTATTTGAAGAGTTGATGTGAACCTGTTTTGAAATGGTCTGGGGAAAACAAGAGAAACAATTATGAAAAATCAAGAGAAATAATGACTATTTCGAAGTTCTGTTTTTCTTTCCATTGAAGTATTTGAAGCAGATTACATGAACTAGAAAATAAAGACACATTATGTTCAGTCAATAGAATATACACTAAATGAAATTGTGATTTAACAAAGCAGTGAACAAAATAGTTTTTCTCCAATATATTATTTGGCATAGTGACAGATCTTCTAGTTAGTTAGTTAAAATAACTGGGGCAGAACTATATTTAACATTGTATGTACTCTGCTATTATTTCATGTAAATAAATATAACTTTCATCACATTTCAAACATTTCTTTTTAAATTTGGTAAATCACTCAAATGAGAAAACAACATGTCATTGAAGGAAAAATAGGATTGGAAATGCTATATTTGCATATAAAGAAAAATACACATTTGCCTTACCAGTTGGAAATACTGATGTGGCACTGTTGGCAGGATGAATTTAAATCAGGGCACACTGAGCATACTTTGTTATACTTCCTTGTTTTTCTTGAGTCATGAAAGTGCTCTTCAGGCAACAAGACATCACAAATGAAGTTCTGATTTTAATCAAGAAAAATAGACTGATCAAAGGAACTACTGCTAATGGAAAAGTTTAATTTTAGTAAAAGGGCACCATCTTCCATTTGAGCAGAACATGAATGTATCACTGATATTCCCAGTAGGTCGGGATCTGCTTTATTTCAAACAGGTGTACTAGGATTAAATCCACATAGGTTTCCTGCAACTACAGTTTTTTCAATAAACTATATACACATAGTATGTCATTTGTATTGACAGTGGCATGAAAAGTAGATAGATAAACACACAGTTTAAGATATAATTTATGCTTAGCTAGATTGATGAATATTTGCATCCTGCATCATGGGATCTTGAGTTCTTTTTATAATCAATATAGATTTGTTGAAGTTAAATCATGTCTTTCATTCTTTGATTTTTTCATTCCTAATATGTTGATAAAAGATTAAAAGTAAAACTTTTCTTCACTTTAGACAGGAGTTTAAATATTATATTAAAATGACTTGAATTTAATCTTAAAATATTTTAATTTAAATTTAGTACCTACCTTATTATCTGGAAAAATAATTCTAATTCAAGCAGCTTCCATCACCTTTGTAGCTTATCTCTGTTTCTCAGAGCAGACTAGGTTTCATAAGTGATGTAAGGAGAGATTTTTTTGCTTGAGGGGATTGTGTAGAATTTGTTGCAAATTGAGACACTACAGAGAGTTGCCAGACTGAAAGCAAGCCTAGAGAAAAAGATCTGAAAGGACAGTGAGACAGTGTGGAGAAGCTTTTTAACCATATACCTATAAAAATAAAATATAGGCCATGTGTGGCGGACAGATGAGTGAACTTTTGCCTTAAATATTTCTTGGTACATAAGGTGCAAGCAAACCATAACCCCAAACAAGCCATCTGTTCCCGGCGGGAACAGGACTGAGCTGCTGCGACCCCCGAAATGGTCTCCCTGCGACCACCCGGGACACACCGAGCCTGCGCTGAACCAGACCACGATTGGGCAGAGACTTTGGGACCTGGACTATAAATTACTGCTGCTTAGCACAACTTCTATAAAGCTTGCTTAGCATGAGTAGCTAAATTTGCTGAAGCCTTAGGCCGCACTCCCTAGTTCAGTGAGAAAGGGCCCCAGAGCTGGTGCAGGCAGGAAAGACAAGGGTGTTACCAGCAGTTTGCATTCCCATGCTTCACGCTCCGGGAGGAAGGATGTCAAGGCATTGAAGTGAGGCCTGCTTGGGCACCGGGACCCTGGGGAGCAGGGCCTCCTCTTGCTGCGGAAACAATGCTGATTGGGGGGTCTGGGCTATCTTGGGGTCCAGATCATATTCCCTTTGTCTGGACCTTGGGAAATAACACCTACCGTCACTGCTGGGGAAGTAATAAATTGTCAGGGCTTTGAGAGATAAGGGCAAGACCCGAAGAATGAAAACGCATCTGTCAGCAGAAACCACAACGGTAAACAACCTACCTAGAGACCCAATAAGGAGCAGGAGACCCCAGACCTAAATATTACTATTGGTCCAAACTACTGCGTGAAGGGTGGAGAGCTTAAGATTGGAAAGTATAATTGCCCAGGGATTTCTTTGTTCGGGGTCCCTCTTCGGAGGCACCCAACTCGAGCTGTAACTACTGCACGCGTGTCATTACAATTTATTTATTTAATTTGCCTTGATTTGGCTCCGAACTTTTCAGCGGGAACCTAGGGTCGGACCCTGCTCGAGTTGTAGTTACTGCACGCACTTCACTAAAATTTACACCCAGGGTGAAGAGGACCAACAGGACGCCGCTGGATCCACGGGTGGTGATATCCCTTTCTCTCTCCCTCTCTCTCTCTCTCTCTTTTTCTCTCTCTCCTCCCCTTCGCCTTTCCCCACCTTTTCTCCCCACTCCGTGGAAAATAAAGTTAAAAGGTTGTACTATATTTGACTGGTTTTAGTGTCTTAATCTCATCCTTGGGATCGTAACGAAACCCCCCGGATATTGGATCGGGACATCTAATTGGCGTCACGGACAGGATCCCTTGAGATGAGAGTATCGTACAACCGTATGGTGTGCTGAGTGATTGTGCGTGAACGAGACGTACGAACAAGTACGAAGCGAGTGCGGAGTTCCGATCCGCGGTTCCGCTCTCCCGCGAGTGAAGCGGCCGGAGACGAACGAAGCGTGAGGAAGGAGTGAATGGTGAGATCTTTAGTATACTAGTTTACGGTTTGGCCTCCTGGGAGCGTATAGGGGAAACTTGGATTTTAAGGTGTGACCCCCTCAGGACGAAATCCCCTTTGTAGGACATTTTTTGTAGTAGCTTACGGTTTGGCCTCCCGGGAGCGTATAGGGGAAACTTGGACTCCTTTAAGGTTTGGCCCTCCCGGGACGAAATCCCCTTTGTAGGATATGGCTGCCCAGAAGGCAGGCAATTTTTGTGAGGAAATCGAGAAATTATATGACCTTTTGGAAGTACACCGTTCTCGTCCCTCGCCCCCGGGACGAGACTGGGCACGGGACCATTGGTTCCAATTGCAAAGTGTAGTGGACCGAATAGCGGTCTTGCATAAAGAAGCCAAAGTTAAGAGAGGAAAAGGAAAAGCTATTGTTTGCGCCGTGCTAGGAGCGTGCCTAGCAGCTGCGGTGGAGGACAGGCAGCAGGCACCTTGTCAGGCAGAGGCCGTGGTTACCGCGCTGCAAGCAGCGCTAACGCCGCTGCAAGAACAATTATGGGAAACCAAGCAGGCACTGGAGGAAGAGAAGCACCAAAATCTGATACTGAAAGAGGAGCTAAGAAACCAGCTCCTGAGGGAGGCAGACACCCTCACCGAAACTGAGATGCTGCTCAAGGAGAAAGGGGTATGCCAATTTTACCCCCAAAGGGACCTAAAAAGATTAAAGGAGGCCGTAGATGGCCCCCCCCATATGTGCCCACTAGTCAAAATGGAATATATATACGAGGATGACAGCGACAACCGCCCCCAGGTTGTTACCAAAGAAATCCCTTTCACAGCTACCGAATTAGCCAAGCTGCGAAAGGATTTTGCCAGAACGGCTAGGGAATCCGAAACCGAATACGTGTGGAGGGTATCCCTGTCGGGGGGGGACGGGATCCTGCTATCGGAAAAGGAGGCAGAGGGATATTGGGGCCCGGGCGTGTTCCTGACGACCGGCGATCGCCAAGCCCCGTGGTCCCTGACTCAGAGGGCTGCATATTGGGCGGGGGGGCTGAACCCTTTGGAAAGGGGGGATCCCCTAGCTATAACAGGTTCCATCGATCAATTGCTGGAAAGCGTACAAAAGGCAGCTTGTCTGCAAATGATGCACGATTGGGAACTCAAGCCGAACCTGAGCTCTCCGATGTTATTGCCGGTAGATCCTGAGCGGATGACGCCCCTAATACGGGGACTTCCTGATTCCCTGAAACCTATTGGGATCCAATTGCAGGGGAGAATCCAAAATGTGCCCCGCGAGGAAAGAATCGCAGCTGCCCTGGAGGGGATGGTAACCCCTGAGCATGGTCGGCTAGGGAAAAAGGTGTGGACCTGGGGGGAGATAGCCCAGGAATTGATCAATTATGGGAGGAAATACGGGCCAGTCAGCTGGATTTACCAAAGGGTAGAAACTAGGGCCGTGCGGGCGGCAGAGCCAGCAAACAAGCCGCTGGCATTTTCTGGGAGGAGCCCAGATTTAGCCAGAAGAGAAAGATCCCTGACCCGGCAGGGACTATGGCAATTGGGGCTGCAAAAAGGCGTGCCCCGAGACTTGATGGACGGGCTCCCGACCAAAAAACTAGAGCTCCTGGTACGGAGGTGGTCTGGACAGAGACCCCCCCCCCAGACTGAAACCACCTTCCGCACCGGTGTTAAAGGTGGGGGAGGAGTTTGAGGGGGATGAAAGGGAGGCGGAAAACTAGCTCCTCGGCCCCCTCAGGGTGAGGGGGGAGGCGGAGGGTGGATGTTTATAAGACAACTCGCCTGCAATAACAAAGGAGATTTATTAATCACTGTAGCGGTGGGGCTGAAGAAAAGGCCCGTAACCTTTTTAATCAATACAGGGACCTCGCCCCCTGACGGGGTGGCTCAGAGAGCCTCCGTACTTCCGTAACGGAAGGAGCTGCTAAAATATCAAATATACTTGGAGAGCAAAAGATGCTAGTGGGAAAACCCACAAGATTCACACAAAATGGATTATTCCCTCCTTCTGACCCGAGGAGCGAGTTTGTTCTTATTTCTGTTTTCAAGGGCAGCGATCTGACCAAGATGCACCTACTGCTCTGGACCATCCTGATTCAAGGACGCATCCACGAGGGTGATGAACGACCACTCCCCCTACCTTCCCCCCAGCCATTTAATCCCTTCGAGAACAACAAATTTGTGTTGCTGGCGAAAGCAGTAAGCCAAACTTTCAATTTAAGCCACTGCTGGGTTTGCGGAGGACCGCTAGGATTATCAAGCTGGCCGTGGACATCCACATCCCTCACCCCAGACCAGATCGGATGGATGGGCCATTTGCTCAGGGCGTTGGAGCTAAGAAAGGGCATTATTGGATCTGCAGACACACAGCATATAAATCTTTACCCGCGGGGTGGTCGGGAATTTGTTATATAGGGATTATCAGACCTTTGTTTTTCCTTTTACCAGAAACAGGTGGACCTTGGTTAGGCATAAAGGTATATGACAACCTCGGTGACAGAAGGGTTGCCCGTAAGATGCAATCCATTAAGGTAGATTTGGGTGGGACGCAAAAATGGGGGAATAATGAGTGGCCTCCTGAACGAATAATTCAACATTACGGGCCTGCAACCTGGAACCCCAATGAACCAATATCGGGGGCGAGAGAACCAATTTATAACCTAAATCGAATAATCAGACTACAAGCGGCTTTGGAAATTATTACCAACAAAACCGCGGATGCAATAGATCTTTTAACTTGGCAGTCCCAACAGATGCGCATGGCAATCCTTCAGCACCGCATGGTTTTAGACTATCTGTTAGCTGAAGAGGGAGGGGTGTGTGGGAAATTGAATATTTCCAACTGTTGTTTAGAGATAGATGATGTAGGCGAAGTAGTTCTCCAATTAACCAAAGATATCAGAAAAATAGCCCGTGTCCCCGTCCAAACCTGGAACGGCTGGAGTGGTGATTTGTGGTCCTGGTTACTGGGGGCACTGTGGGTGAAACAGTTAATATTCTATTTGTTATGTGTGGTTGCCGCTTTAATGTTCTTACCCTGTATAATTCCTTGCTTTGTTCAATTAATCCGACATGTTGTGTCAAATATGCAATTTGTTCCTACCACCTCACCCGATGGCATAAAAAAAATCCGTGCCATCCATCAGCCACAGCCAACCACAGTACCCATCATTTAAACCCATTCCCAGTTTATCCTGAAGGAGGAAATTGCATATTAACATCCACAACGCGTTTGCCAGCTGTTTTATACCTGTTGTAACAATCACTTACCTTGTTAACTCAGTTTTGATGTTTGTTCTGTGAAGTTAAATGTTGTCAAAGTTGTTAAAGAATAAGCTTGCATTGAGCAAAACCTCTGTTTAATCATTGTTAAGCACCTCCTTTTTTTTTCCCCCTTTTACTCTTCCCGCAACTTGTTAAAAAATTGTTCATAACTACCGTGCGCGCTTCTACCCTTTCTATACTTCCTTCTGATCTCTCTCTCTATCTCCTATCACCACCGTGGATGAAGGCTATGAAGACTTCAGGAAGGAGACGTACCAATCAATGTTTAAGTCACGGGGTGGTGTGGCGGACAGATGAGT
Organism: Dromaius novaehollandiae; assembly: GCF_036370855.1. NCBI lineage: Eukaryota > Metazoa > Chordata > Aves > Casuariiformes > Dromaiidae > Dromaius > Dromaius novaehollandiae. Next base: position 11,453,530 of record NC_088130.1, read on the forward strand.
GAACTTTTGCCTTAAACATTTCTTGGTACATAAGGTGCAAGCAAACCATAACCCCAAACAAGCCATCTGTTCCCGGCGGGAACAGGACTGAGCTGCTGCGACCCCCGAAATGGTCTCCCTGCAACCACCCGGGACACACCGAGCCTGCGCTGAACCAGACCACGATTGGGCAGAGACTTTGGGACCTGGACTATAAATTACTGCTGCTTAGCACAACTTCTATAAAGCTTGCTTAGCATGAGTAGCTAAATTTGCTGAAGCCTTAGGCCGCACTCCCTAGTTCAGTGAGAAAGGGCCCCAGAGCTGGTGCAGGCAGGAAAGACAAGGGTGTTACCAGCAGTTTGCATTCCCATGCTTCACGCTCCGGGAGGAAGGATGTCAAGGCATTGAAGTGAGGCCTGCTTGGGCACCGGGACCCTGGGGAGCAGGGCCTCCTCTTGCTGCGGAAACAATGCTGATTGGGGGGTCTGGGCTATCTTGGGGTCCAGATCATATTCCCTTTGTCTGGACCTTGGGAAATAACACCTACCGTCACTGCTGGGGAAGTAATAAATTGTCAGGGCTTTGAGAGATAAGGGCAAGACCCGAAGAATGAAAACGCATCTGTCAGCAGAAACCACAACGGTAAACAACCTACCTAGGGACCCAATAAGGAGCAGGAGACCCCAGACCTAAATATTACTATTGGTCCAAACTACTGCGTGAAGGGTGGAGAGCTTAAGATTGGAAAGTATAATTGCCCAGGGATTTCTTTGTTCGGGGTCCCTCTTCGGAGGCACCCAACTCGAGCTGTAACTACTGCACGCGTGTCATTACAATTTATTTATTTAATTTGCCTTGATTTGGCTCCGAACTTTTCAGCGGGAACCTAGGGTCGGACCCTGCTCGAGTTGTAGTTACTGCACGCACTTCACTAAAATTTACACCCAGGGTGAAGAGGACCAACAGGACGCCGCTGGATCCATGGGTGGTGATATCCCTTTCTCTCTCCCTCTCTCTCTCTCTCTTTTTCTCTCTCTCCTCCCCTTCGCCTTTCCCCACCTTTTCTCCCCACTCCGTGGAAAATAAAGTTAAAAGGTTGTACGATATTTGACTGGTTTTAGTGTCTTAATCTCATCCTTGGGATCGTAACGAAACCCCCCCGATATTGGATCGGGACACCATGCTGATGTACAGTTCTAAACCTGTGGATTACCATGGGTTGAACAAAACAAGTTCAGACAAACAAAAACTTCAAAAACTTGTTAATAATAGCAATAGTTCTTTCCAACAAGAAGCTTTAAAAGATTTACAGTTTAAAAAAAAAGTATATCACGAAAGACCACTAGTCCACCCAAAAGGTTCCCAGATAAAGAAGCCCTTCTTTGTTGTGAAGAGTTTGGGAAACCATTTTTCCACCTTTAATTCCTGCCCTACTGGGCAAGACCTTTTCTGGGTCTTTGGTTATTGGAGTTGATCAGAACATTTTTTATTCTGTTTTAAGTATATCATCTCACTGAAGCCAAATATTCTGTAGAAATGTATCATTTATGATAAAATTGTATCAGATAAACCAAAATTTTGAAATGAGAGAGGAGAGGAAAGAGTGAATGGAATACACTGCTTGAGCATACATAGTATGACCACTGCTATGCTATTAAATCATTTGAAATATTGAGACCTTTCATCCTTTGTGTTGTTAGCCCCATTTCGAACCTATTGCTGTTGTATTTCTACTGTAACTCACGGGAATTTGTAGCTCTGGCTTGACGCTTACTTTTTCTGTGTGGCTAAAATATTGGAAAGGGATACTTTAAAGAGTTCCAGTTGAAATCAGAAACATGAAAAAATGCAGCAATTTTACCAACTCACCTTAAAACTGGCCCTTCCCAAATGGCCCCAACACTTCAGACAGCAACTAAGAGTTGGCTTCCCAAACAGCTACAGGTTTTACAGTAATGTTTGTTGTTGCTGTCTAATTTCAGAAGAGCAGCATTAGTATTATTGCAGCTGATCCTCCTATCAGCAAATAAACAGAAGTATTATCACTGATTTGAGCAGAAATGACCTCAGGGTCATTTTTCATGATGGATTTACACAAGAGGAACCAATATTAATAAAATTATTCATATGATACAAATGCTGTTGACAGAACTGCTCAGAGTGTTGATGCTCTACCTGCTCTTTTGTATAACCTGGGCCTGTTTTTGACACAAACAGCAGATAGATATTCTTTCCCTCCATTTTTAGGAATGGCTTCACAGAACTTATAGGCCATCCTCATCTTTTGCTTTCCTCCCAGCTTCTGCAAGTGAAGCACATCTCTGTTTGCCGAGCAGCAATGTACATTTCTACTCTACTGCAGAGACAAATATCTACACTACACTGCATATCCCGCACAGCACATCTGTGTGGTCAGTTTGCTCCTATTTATACCTGCTATATAGTTGAATATATTATTTGCATTTTAATTAAGGCTTTAATTAAGCACTAGCCCTCAATGCAGCCAGTACATTTTATGCTGCATGCACACTTCTGTTGTACTATGAGTATCGGCCAAAAAATATACTCATGCAATTGCAGCTGTACAGACCTGATGCTGACGGTCAAATGGTAGTTTATAGGCTAGATTCAGCCTGTAAGACTGATTAGTCTACTAAATACATATCTCTTTGGGGATTTTTGGTATGGGAAAAAGGAGGGAGGGAGACGAGAGAAAAGAAGTGTGCAGTGGCCGATCTGAAGGACAGGTTGTGTGACTGAATATTTTTTTCATCTGTATCTATTGGCTTAATCAAAGATACTTCTCCTTATGAAGAGTGCATTACTGGAACTATTTTTCAGTATTACTATTTTCAGTATTAATATTTTTAAATGTCCCGTACATCATGGAACATAGGAAAAGAAAAAATACATTAAAAAGCAGGACTACATATGGAAAAAATGAGAGTGACTTGATAAATCAGAAATATGGCAAAGCCCAAATACTGCGAATATAAATAGTGGGAAGCCTTAGCTATAATGGAACCTCTTGATACTGAACCTAATTCTTGGGGTTTTTCCTCACAGGATTTCAGGAATCAGAGTGAGTGAGCAATTCAGCTATTAATTTTAAGGACATTCAGAGCTTTAGTTGGAGAGCCTTCTTTGTTAAATGACAGAGACAACACCATCTAGTGGATTTACGTAGACTTCCCAGCATAGTCGTGGTAAGAATATGTGTTTTCTAGTAGTGTATTCCCAACAAGATAATTATAATTAACGTGAATAATTTTGAAGTTATTTTGTCTCACTTTTTAAAGTAAAATAAGTCACCAGGACTATGCACAAAGTAAAGCTAAATACTTACAACACAAAGATAGTTGTATTTCAGGTGGAACTGGCCTTTGGAAAGCACCCTTGGCAGGGCAGCAATCATCTAGTAGCGAGCGGATCAGCTCTATATGGAAACAGGCAGAGTGAGTCTGTGTGATCTCCCCTATCTCTAGTATCCTAAGGTAGCATAGACAAAAGTCCTACAAAGGAAGCTAGACCTTCTTGCCAAGGTATAAGTCATTCTAGCTAGATTTATCTCTGTCTGCACAGTAAGGAAGCCACTACAAACACTGAGAATAATTTATAGAAGTCCTAGGGATTAATGCCACATTTGACTGCCCTTTTAGAAATCCATTCATACTGTAATCTGTAGAGAGGTCCTGGCAGAGTGGTTCTTTAAAGTACCATTTGGACATGGACTGTTACTTCCCATGCTGCAATGGGGAGTCAACTTGCACAGCTCCATACACTCTGGAGGGACTAGTGCCATCATTGCTATGTCTCCCTTCATAATCTTTCTGCACTGTTACTCGCTCTGCAGCTGTAGATGAGGATACCAAGACTCCATGGCTTAAATGGCATTTTTGCATCAAATGGTTCCTCCATGAGTTTTTTTCATAGGAGAAAAATGTATGGGCAGTTGCACTGTAATTCAGGGAAGTGATGGATCTCGGTAATTAAAATCCACATGACACTAAAACTCAATACATTTTAAACCACCTAGCCCAGGTGGCCTAATGAAAGTCAATAGTTACTTTTATTGTATGAGAAAAGCACTGGAGCAGAGTGCAAATGTACAAAAGCAGTTGATAACTTGTGGCTAATAACTCTTTAGGAAATGCCAATGAGGCCTGATTGCAAGTCATTAGTCATGAGAGATATAAGGGCCATATGGGAAATAGAGTGAAATAAAATGGAGAAGCAGAGGTACACCCAACTTCAATGAGCAAAGTTTGCATGTACAGCTTGTTTGAGCTTTGTCTCTTGCTATTTGATATTGTTGCCAGAACCACCTGCCCACTACAAACAAAATTGTGCTTATATTAGCCTGCTTATTCCCTTCCCCAGTCATCATTCTCTCCCAAGAACTAATTTATCTCAGTCGAAAAGAAGTGTTTAACTTTTTACTTATCATACAAACCCTTCACAAATGCCAGTCTAGACAATAAAATTTACATCAGATGCTAAGTTATGGTACATTGCATGCTGCAATACAGATTTTCAGTTCAAATTAAAATAAAGAAAACCACTTGATTTCTTTATTTGTATGCATTTATTGCTTTGCTAAAAGTGAAAACTCCAAAGACAAAACACTACCTGCTCAGTGTGCCATTTCTGAAAGAAAATTCTATATTCTGGCCTGTTCATGCCTACAATAAAGATGAAAGCCTTTGTCATTCAATTGCATATTTTTGTTTTGATGAAGCATAGTCCTAAAAAGATCTAAAATACAATTTAAGCAGCACATTTCATGAAATACACTATAAGTTAAAACTTCAACATCTGCTATAAGTTGATCAGTTTTAAAGATTCTGAGAAGAGTGATAAGGTGCACCAATTGTTAAAAGTGCCCAGCTTTAAGAAAAGTTGTCATTAATCTTGTAGTTATTGCCCATGCAGACTTTCTCTCCTTAATTATTTGAAGCACAGGAATGGAAGTGCTAAAACATGGTGCAGGTTTGTCACTTGTTTCTCCTTTACCTCACATTCTTTCATTTAAATTTCTTTTAGTTTAAAGCAGTTTGTGGGATCAAATATTCTTCCACTCTGCAGAGAATATCATTTTCCAGTGAAATCAGTCATATGAGTAAAATTTGAGAAACATTTTAAATAAAATGTAGAAAAAGACAATGAAAACCAGTGACCTTATCAAAACACAAACTCTACTGGCTTAAAGAAAAAGGTTTTCTTAAGCTGTTTTGATTAAAATAGTGCAAAATGCTGATATTTTAGTATAAAATTGTTGGGGACCGAAACAGGATGGCACTGTGTAAGACAGCAGAGAATCTCTAAGGCAGAAAGTGATGATGTGGTAACTATGATCTGTGGCCAGAACGTGTGCACGTGAGTTGCCAGTGATCACGGTGGGCCTTCCTGCCTACGTACCAGCAGTCATGGTGGGCCTTCCTGCCTACGTGCCAGCAGCTACGGTGGGCCTGTCCTGCTGGCCGGCCTGCCTGCCTGCCAGGGATCAGGAGATGTCTTCCTACCTATCACAAGATGCCACAATGCTCAGGAGATACTCGGAAGGAGGAGTGGCTGGGCTTGGTTGCTATATAACCGGCCATTGTGTTTTTCAATAAAGGATCTTTGCGCTACCCTACCGCAGGTCCATGTCGTCATATGCCACATAAAATGATTTACATTGTTTTCTTTACTTGAAAATGAATGACGCTAAAATGATGCAACCTTATCCTGGATACAGGACTGCAAAAACTCACCCAAAATAAAAAAGGAAAGTAGAGAAAAAATTAGAAAGAGATAGACAGAGATAAACTGTATATCAAGAAATGGTATGACAGAAAATAGAATTACGATGTTCTGATACATTAAATTAATGCCAGCCAGTTTAAGGTTGTCCTTTACCTTCATTTTATATACAATGAATTTTATACATCATTGTAGTAAGTTACTGTGTTTTGTTAGCATGATTTGTCCTCTTGACTCATGCAATTAAATATTTTGGGAACCAAAGTGAGAACTCAGGATGGTGAATAAGGTTTGTTGTTGTTGTTATGAAATGGTGAATTATAAGTTGGTAAGCCTGTTTGTTTAGATCTTTTTAAAATCCTTCCTAATACTCTCTGGTCTTGACTATATTATATGATTTTATGCCACTGGCAAATGTAAACATACCATTTCATTTATTCAATCCCTTGTTCCACATCAGTAGTAACATTAGTAGATTCATCAACACCAGTGGACATCTCTGAATCACTCATCTTTAAACTTTTCACAAGCTGAATAATAATCATTTTTATTGTTATTATTTTACATCTCCCACCCTCTTTTTAATATTATGACAATATTTCATCACACGGTCAACTATGGAGCTAAATGTTCTCTTGTAAGATAATTTATCAAGAACTTTTAGATAGTCTAGATAAAGGAAAAGCCTACAATCCCTTTATTCTCTGTTTTAAATTTTCAAAGAGCTCTGTTCTAACTATTGAAAGAACAGACTAATGATTTATGATAAACTTTTCTGGAATGCTTCTTGGTTTATCCCTGAAAATAAGCTGTAGAATTCTGTCTAGCAATTTCTTCACTTATTTTTTCTTATACTGAATTAAGGCTTATTTTTCTACAGTCTCCTGAACCCTTGGAGTAAAAATGTGCATAATGAGGACCAGATCTCACATAAGGGTCATACGCTTGTGAAATTGTCTCTATTCCAAGCGTAACTTCCACTGTGTAATTCTCTGTAGTTGGAAGAATAAGTCTTTAAAAATGCCTAAGGTGTAGCTTGTCATAGGTAAGTGACGGTTGCTCCTCTCAGCTTTGTAACTCCTGATCCCTACATGCCTTGGTGCCTACTGAAATCCTCCTTCTCAAGACATGGCCCCAGGCTCACATTTCATTATTTAGGGAAACATCAGCATTAAAGAAAGGGCACTTAGGAACTGAACTGAAGTACTGTGGCATTACATGCAGGTTGGGGTTTTGCCATTTATCTAGGTTGGTGAATGGTAAGCAAATCAGCTCAAGGCAACCAGCAAGACAGGCTGGCACTTCTGACAGTGAATGCACCTAAACCACTTCTACTTGAGGGAGCTTTTCACATCCCAGCAGAGGGATCATAGAGGTTTAAAGGCATAGGCAACAGGATAACAGTAATTTTATGGACTTCATTGGCATTTAATAGATGTATGCACATAGAGAGGAGAGTGCTTAGTCTGTGAGCACTGAGACCCAAGCGATTTAGATGTGAAAACACCATTTTCAAGCTGAACAGGGCAGGTCTGCAGTGACTGTCATGCTAGAGAAAACAGCATGACCGTAAATTGTGGTATGGCATCTTGCACTCGTTTTGAATTACCAGAGCATCAGCTTGGTGGTATGTGCGGGCTTATTAACTTCTCTTAGAAACAAAAGTGCTAGTTAACTTCCAGACCTAGCTCATTTAGGACGAGCCTGCAGATGTTTGTGCCACTGTTCTCTATGCATATGTATTTTGCTGTTTAGGGCCTCAATATTTACAGCTTTATATCCCCCTGAAAGAAATTAGAAAGTCCTTTTATACCTTTGCTGCATTCCCGTTGATTTGTCCTTCAGAAGTTGCTTTAGAATTCTAGTAATTTTCCCTCCTGCTCTCCTAGTATTGCATTAAGGCTGATTTCCAGTGTCCAAAAGCACAGCGTGCTCCCAGTGTCAATAGGACTTAAGCCCAGAATGTATTCCAACTTTATAATCCTTTGTCGAAGCATCTATTTTTATACAAATAAGAATTTTCTATGTAGTATAAAAACAACACTGCATCAATAAGAATATATATCATTATATACATAGTACTATATTTATCATATAGAGCATTATATAGCACAATATAATCTATGTCTCTGGTAACTTAAACTGAAATTTTTCAGGTAGTCTCAGAAAAAAACTGAAAATCTTTTATTATTTTTAGTATCTATGAAATATAATTCCATTGTAAATATTTTGTCTAAACTTCTTTTTTATTTTGTCATAACTCCTTTATGTAAACTAAAACTTGTGAAATATGAACATTGCTATGAAACCAAGTAGCAGATTTTTTTAAATAATAGGCTATTTCATTTTGAATCTATTTTGGATTAATAGTCTGGCTTGAAGAAAAGACTTATTTTTAAAAATATATTTGTGGGTTTTTATAAAACCAGAAGATGGCAGCAAGTGTTGACTAGAATTTTTTCCCACTAAACCACTTCACACCTTCAGAGCGAATCAATATCCTTTATAATGCAAGTATTTGCTTTGAATGTTGTATGTAACAGAAAAGAGCTGATTTACATTTGCATCAGTAGCATTATTCTAACACAGGGAAGTAAGAAGGCTAATCCATTTCAAACAGATTTATCCATTTGAAAAGACTAATGCTGTGAGGGGTTGTCAGTATGCATATGCCAAACAAATAATGCAGTGAGCTGGCTAATACATTCCCTGATAATGTAAAACCACACGTATAATGATAGTTGTTCACTTATTCTCATCTCTGAAGCTTTCCCCAGCACATTTCTAAATATAAATAGATATTTCTAAATAAACAGATCAGCAATTGAAAGTATTAATGAGGACAGAATATATGTTGATTCTAGAGTAGACAGAGGGTACCTTATGTGTTGATTCTAGGGTAGCTGCGGAATGAGGGTAGTGGAGATTGACATCTCATGCAGATTACTGGGAACACCTAAAAGTGTTCCCAGCTAATTGTCCTCAGGGTACCAGCCTGTTTCTAATCCTGCAGAGTGGATGGGAACCCAGCTTGGGACTTGAACACTGACCAGGCAAGTAGAGTGCAGAAGGTTTAAGGCTCAATTTGTAGATTTTAACTTGGGCATTGTATATAATGTCAATTTGTGCAAAGGTGGGAGTAAATACAGACTATACTCTCTGCACTTCTTTATTAGAATGGCACACTTACCCCCAGCAACTGACTGGAATAATTTAAAATCGTTTTTGGAAATCACATTCAACTTCAAGCAAATGACTCAACAGATGCTAAAGTTACAGAAGGAAAAGGTGCTTCCTATTAACATTAATAAGGGTGGATCAGAGAAAAGCTGGGAGAAGTATCACAAATCTCACATGTCACCGAATGTTACTTTTGTGATATCAGCATCTTTTGAAGAGTTAAAATTTGAAGAACTGTAATGATGATGTTTTGATAAAAGCTCTAATAGTCACCAAAAATTACTTGGAAGTTGGTAATGATTTTAAAAAGCCTTTATCATATTTTGCTGCATCTGTTTCCGTACCAGCCTGAGGTGTCTTAATTTATGTAGTTTCTACTCAAACAAAACCCTCCCATAACTTTGATTATCATCATTGTCTTTTTATATTTTTTTTCTAATTTATCTGTTCAAGATGCTGGTGAGCCATAGACTTATACAGTGACGTAATGATGTTCATCAGTGACATAATGATGCTGCCCCATATTCCTTTCCTATTAATTCCTAACATTTGATTTGCTTATCTTATAGCTGTTGATATTCCAACTGCCAGTTAAATGTTAAAAATTGTCACTCATTATTAACTCCTTAGTTCTGCTACAGCACCAGCCCAATGCGCTCAGTCCCACAGTCATAGTCATGTAAAGAAATTGAAAAAAAGCAACAGCTGAAGCTATATTTTGCACAATATTAATATTAAGTTATTAATTTATATTATAAATTATTTTAATTAATATTAATATTAAGCTCAATATTTTGTTTTGTGTTGCAATAACATGTTCAGGAATCCACACTATTACCTTCTAAAGAAAAAGCTGTGAAGCTGCTGTATGGCGAAATCTGTAACAGCTTTTTAATCCTTTCCTCCAGGCAAAGAAAAGAGAAGTAAAAAAGATGGACAAAACTTGTAACAGAATGCAGAATCTGTGCTTTGAAAAGCAATGTGGGAGTGTCTTAAATGAAAGTATCACCCATCAATGAAGTTGACCTGCAAAGAAAATGAATTATTATTCCTACCTGTTTGTTGGCCATTGAATAGTTTTGAAAACTAGGTACAATTTATTTCCAAAATTAAATTTAGTTCAGGAAGTCCCATAGCCATTGCAATTGATCCTGCAAGATTCTAATCACCTTTCTGAGTCACATACAAATTAGGTAGAAATCAGAATTTAGATAGAAATAATTGTGTAACTTTTCTGTTGGACCAACTGATTGGTTTAATCATCTGAGTCTCTGGTTCATCAAGAGACTGGTGAATTCCACAAGAAATTTCACTAGTTTCCTAGTAATATCAATAGGCTGTAACAATGATTTTAAAGAAACCCATTACCCCAAATAAATATGCAGCTCTAAGAACATCTGTTTTTCCACACCATTTTTTACACAATGTAATTTGTCCTCTGAACAAGTCTACCTGGAGTGATAACTGGAAGAAGTGTGAAAGAAGGCAATCAACACTTTTAGTGGTCTGCTACTGTAGATAGCCATAAGTTAAATGTCTTTTTTTTTAATTAATTACTTCATTAGTGCAGTAAAACAGTGAGTGCTTTCTTCAAAGCTGAACATCTGAAAGGTAGTGGAAAGGTACATTTCCAATAGCCTATGTCTGCCATCAAATATAAATTAGCATTTAGTGCTTTGTTGACTAACTCAACTTCTTTGAAGAGATGAAGCACACTACTTACACTGTGATGAGTACACAAAATCCACTCATTTACTTGAGGTATTTTGTAGGGCTGTTCAATCAACGGGAGAAACCTGAGCTTGGTAATTGAGAAGGAATGTCAAGTACTGTCAAGACTCCACAGTTCATAAAGCTGATACCTCCTTGTGTGATTGCATTTGTCTCTTTATAGCTGCTATGGTCTTCCTCTTTACCAGCCTTTGACTGAAGAACGTTTATTAGTCAACTGCTGGTACTGCTGCACTAGTGCTGTGGTATTTGTTTTTGAGGATGAGCAACTCTTTACAATAACTGTATAAATTAAAAAATAAAAGTTAGACCTTGATTTTGAAGGCATATTGCCTCTAGCAGAAAAGAAAATCACATAATAAATGCAAATTAGTGGAGCACGAGAGCATCTGGATTGGTTTCTTGATTATATGAGTGATGAATTCTCATCTCAAGTAATGTTTCATCATTTTACTCTCTTTCTTCTATTTTCTGGTTTATCTATCATTTCCATTAGTACTTTCTTCCATAGTCTTTTATAATCCCATTCAAATTAACTTCTTAGTTCACAGGGGAGTGTAAATCCTCTTGAGAGTGATTCACTGAGGTATCATCACAGTTTTTCACTGGATTGCTTAATCAGTGGGGAGATGATGATATAAACCAAAGCAACACAGCTCTGGATTCATGTGTTATTCAAAGACCTCTACGCAGTAAACTGGTTTTACCACAACCTGAGACAACTATGTCTATAATTTTGAACATAAATTTAAAAAATTGTTGTAAGATATTGATGTTCCATTAAATGCATGTTAGTCACACTGGAATTAGTTGACTGAATTTCCCTAGCAGCACTATTCTAAAAGATTGTAAAAGATAGCCTAAAGACGTACTAAAAGCTTATAGCCCCTTTGGCCAGTATTAAAACACTTCTAGATTTTCCTGATACAGAATCTGTCTCAGCTTGGAGATAGACTTTTAGAAACAGTGCTGGTGTATACAGTTACTATATTTTTTTAGCTTCTGCTTTTTTCACAGGATGCCAAATACAAACGGAAATCTCAGGTTTGAAGCCCAAACCTGTTTTAAAGCCAGGGCTTACTTTTGTCAGGCCTTTAATAACATACATTTCTCATGTTAAATACATACCGAGTGCCCACATTTCAGCAAAGATCTGTTGTAAACCAGTAGGCAATTACACTTAGTGTACTGAAAATCATGTCTTTACAGAGAGTAAATAGACTGGGACTTCCTCAGCTACTGGACACATACTGTCTACAATATTTCTGATTTTTTTCCCCCCATTCTGTGTCTCTGTTGTTAAAGTATCTTTCTTCATTTCTTTCTGTTGGGGCTGTTTTCTGTCTGTGCTGTTAAGTATTCAAGCTGGGTGCAAGAGCATGAGAATTCACCCCTGTAAGTCTATTAAGTTATCTGTAGCTTCAGTACGGGTGTCTTCTTTGGGGGTCAGGACACAACACCAGTGCACAGCTTACACATTTTACTCATTCATTTTCAGGTAGATGTGAGACAGAGTGCAACACAATGTTCTGGCTGATGCTGCTTTTCAATGCAAAAACCTTTTTTGACTATTTTGTTCCTTTTCATGTTTTTTTAGAATGGAAACAGAAGTAGAAACTTCAACTACTAACTTTGTAGGAGGATCATAGTGTGGTCAGACTAATGAATGACACCATGAGAGAAGTTATGCTGATGGAAAATGCCTTAATGAAAAAAGAGGAGGGCCTGTTTTTTTGCAAAATTCTTTTATTTCACAACACTTCTACTTTTCAGTCTTAACAAGTACGGGAATAACAGTACTGACATGAAGTTCAGTCATTGTTTGATTGTAAAAAATGCATAGGATGAAATAATCGGTGTTTGATAGGTCCCTCAGCTACCTTCATTAGCTCTTCTGTGTATTTAATTTTTACCTCCATTCTGTCTTTGCATGCAGTCTTGGCAGTTCTTGTAAGCCAGCATGCCAGAATACAACTGTGTGCTTTTTCCTTTCTCTTATACAAATTAATTTTGCTTACAAAAAAACCTTTTTTTATTCAATTACAGCCTCCAGTTAACTAACTTTGCATTTGTTGATGCTGAAATACAGAATGTTATGAAATAATACATTCACTGACATTACTTTTGGACTGCAGAATGTATTCTTCCCCAGTGGTGAAGCCTTAAGATGAAGCATGCAATGATAAGTATGTGATAAATTTAACATAGATATTTAAGCACATTTAATACTCCGTCCGTTTCCCAAAGTCTAAGTATTTGTGTTCATTCAGTTATGGCATAATTATCACTCAAACTCAAAGAGGAAACAAAAGAATACTTATTTTTTTCTTATGTTTATCTAGAGTCTTCCCTGTGACAAATATCTAAACATGGCTATTTTCTTAATGGATTTATGTAGTCGCTAGTGCTTTTATGTACCTATCAAATCATTTCACCAAGAATCAAATTACAGCTAAAAGATTTGATAGTAATAGATTGAACACCCAGATGTGACAATATACAACAGTGTGGAGAGACATGATTGCTATCTGATGCAAATCTTGCCTGTCTTAGGATCTTTAACAAATACACAGATTAGAAAGAAATTTGTATTAGTACTGTTTTTTTCTGAACTAACTTCATGCTGTTGAATGCATGGAAATCTATGCATTTACCTTGGAACTATGCTAGCAAGAATTTAGTGTGTCAGGATTCTAGCTACTTCAAATGCAAGCATGTATTTTATTCCATCTCAAGGAAAAAAACCCTCTGGGAACCCTGGAACTTCAGATTGAGAAATGCCTTCCCAATTCACCTATATGGAATTCATATTTACTTAAATCCATTTGCCTTAGGACAAGGAGAAAGAAATTCATTCATAAATTCAAGACAAGTACCTGTATCTTCTAGCCAGCAAGCTGCTGGCTAGAAGCCAGATCCTAAGCCTTCCTTCCTGTAGCAAAAGTTCATTCAGCGAATGCCACCATTGCATAAATTAATGCTGAAATGGACAATATGATCCAACAATTGTCAAGAAGCTTCTTTGGAACTGCAGGAATTAAGAAACCAATATTACAGATCTTTCTGATGCCTGTAGATTGAAATATGTACTCATCACAGTTCAGGAATATATCATCTAATACATAATCCTGTAGATTTTTACATAGTCTCTTAGATATGAATGCATTATGAATATTTGCAAGTGAAACTTTACTCTCATTCAGAGTTTCATTTCAACAAACTATGTCATAGTTCAATATAATTTTATTTCAGAATATATGAATGAGCTTCCATAGAGAAGTCTTTATAAATAAAATATTTACAATTTGTCACAATTATTTTAAGAACATGTATATCAAGGGTGCATCATGTCTTTTGAATTAACAACTGTTATTTATATATGAATGTGAAAGTAATGATGATTAAATGGAAACTTGCCACGCACATTAGCTAATTAACAGTTGAACATTTCCAGTTCCAAATAAATAAGGAAAACTGAACTACGACATTTATTCATCATAGCTATTGAAGTGACTTTCAACTTTTTATTACAAAGTGAGAGTGTAAGTCAAAACTGAAGAAGACTTCAGCTGTTAAAAGTTGCTTGAATCCCATTGAGCATGAACTAGGCTGCTGAATAATGCAGACAAGATAATGAACTGGAGATAAATGATCCCAAGCAGGCCCCTGCTGGGTGCCAGGAGAATATGTTTAGATGATAGATTTATTATCTTAACATCTTTTTGCAGTGACCTACAATTTAGAGAAAATACCTGAAACATTTATAATCTGGTTGTTCTTCATTGTAACTGCAGCATAATGCATTTATCATTTATCCAGAGCAGCTGCGAGTAGTTATCTGTTGAAGATGTGAGAATCAGTTTGGTAAATTTTGCTTTCAGGTATGTGAAAGTAGTTAAAGCAGCTTTTGGATTAGGAATCTCTGTCAAATCTGTTCTTGTATAAACAATTAAGGCTGGCCATTTATCTTTAGGACAACAAACCCAGTAACTTCTATGGGGTTAGTTTTGACAGCTTATTCCTTTTTCTAATGTAAAAATCTTACTTTATGTATTTTGTTACTGTTATGTTTCATGTCTACATCTATTATGGTACATAAACCTGATAAAGAAATACAGGAATTTCTAAAGAGTTACTTAATACAGATTATAACGATACTCATACAGAAAGAACAGGAGTTACCAAGCTTAAGAGTGGTAAAGTATTAGGATCACTGGGTGTGTAAAGGTTCGTTCCTCAGAGGCTGTGCAGAGGCAGAAACCCCTCTACCGTATTCTCCACAGGTACAGTGCAAGTAATACTCAAAAAGGCATGTCAGATTCAGCCCTCAATTCCCTACATTTTTCTTTCAACTCCATAAATTGCTTCTTTTCTACTGCTTTGTAACATTGTCCATCCTCAGACAGCTCCTAGGTGTACACCACATTCCTTCCCTAGGAACTCTCCTTTAGCTGCTAGAAAAAAATCCCTCCTGGCAGTGGGACTCTTGGCAAAAAAAAAAAATTACATTATGGTCTTTTGCTGGGCAGTGGTTCACTGGAAAGCAAGCTGGTCTTGAAGGTCTTGAATGGGCCCAGGAAACAAATTTTCTCCATATTCTGCTGTACACTACAGTCACATCTCTATGAACATATGTGATTAGCTCTAGGATTTCAGATTTACAGAGAAAAATTGTTGCAGAACACCTTATCTTTTAACAGCATCATTTCAAAGAAACAGTTTTAAAATTTAATCTTGAATTCTCCTTCCCTAGGCTCAGACACTAGCACCACGAACAAAGGATATGTATAAGATCCGCAAAGCCACTGTTTACTTGCTATCAGCTCTTTTTTCTGCTGCAGCAAAAAGCAGCAGACAGTTACCTCTTCCCTTGCATGCCCTTTCAACTTCTGATGAAAAGACTAATTTGGGGGAAAGGCAGGAACAAAATACTTTTGTCCTTACTAATGTGCAGTGTGTGTGCTGTTATTGTTTTGGGAAACAGAAGCTTAGCCGCTCTGAGCTTCTCTGGGTAACAGTAATATAGGTATATAGAAGGGTCTGGTTTGTGGGGAGGAGGAGGAAGGAGGAGGAAAAGAAGGCACTTAGGATTTTAAGTTCATTTTTTGTTTATTCTGCACAAGGCCATTACCAGATTTAATCGATATGACACACATTTCAGTAAATGAATGATTTTCAACAAGTTCATATGAACCTGTACATACTGAACAATTAATAGGTTTTAATATTGAAATGAGAAAGTATCATTTTATGCAGCACTTAACATGTATTCATAAATAATCATGCATACAAACATATTAAGTCACTTAGAACTGTAATTAGTAATTTTCAAGTCCTGGCAACCAGCAGGATTCAATTGGAATATACCATTTGGCCTACTTGGCTTTAATAAAACTTTCAAAGAAGGGGCAGCATGTGCTTTTTAATCTGCTTTTCAAGGGCTAGTAGTAAATAAATGAACATGAGGTTGGTGGGTATGACAAATTAATATGCACACTGACAACTTATAAACACAGCATCGCTTAGGGAATTACTATATGAATATATACAAGCAATTATATGTTTTAAATGATTTATTTCATTTTCTGAATAATATACCACTGAAGTGGAAATTGATAAAAAAAGAGAATACAAATACAATATTATATCAACTTTTTACTGAACTTATTAAGTGGAGGCCCTCTTAATGAGGAAATTAATGAATGAAGCAGTTCATTATGGATAAGCATTCTTTGTGGTCGTTAAGAATTTGTCACCATAGACCTGTCATAGTCAGTTTAATTATGATTAATATCTTATCTTGAATTCCATCTCCATTCACATCTGAGAAACAAATGCAACTTCTATTACATGATCAAAGTTCATAAAACAGGGTGACTTGCTGATGACCTTATATTTTATTCATCTTCGCATTCATATTTATCAGATCTTACAAGAACTGAAAGCAATCTTGTAATATTTTAAAAAATTTTAAATACGTGTTATTTAAGATACGTTTACAACCTCTTATGCTTCTTAGAACCATGACCGTATGTTCAAGATAAAATATCCCAACAGTTTTATTACCCTTTTTCAAATGCAGTTACCACCGTTTTATGGCAATTTAAATAAAGAGAATGACTGTTTTAGTCTCTAAGCTTTACTTTAAGTAAGACTCACTAGACTATGTAATTTAAACTGTTTTTATTTAGCCAAAGCTCTCATAAATATCAATGCGAATTGTACATCAGCAGTACTCAAGGTTTAGTCTATTAGTTGCATGCCTTTTTAATCTGTGTGTGCATGTGAAATGTCGTTTAGGGTGTATATTTTAATTAATGTTTATAAGGGCCTGTACATCTCTGCAAGTGGCAGCTACAGTCATCAATGATCCATAATTCCCTGTATTTGACCCTGTATTAGACCACTTAAGTTTAGTCTGAAGTAGTTCACAGACTGCCTTTGCCTGTGTTATACTGGTGGCATTAATACTATGATTTTGTTCACCTATTTTCTTAACAAAATAACTAAAAAATTCATGTGGCTATACTTTCTATCAGTCCTCTTTCCTTTCCTTGAGTGCCTCGGCTAATTTCAGGCAAGCCTCTACCTTGCTAGAGAATCAGAGGTCTCAAAAGTAAGAAATTCCTTCAATATTCATGAAGACTGGTCACTGGATGAAAGACTGAGGCTCAAATTAGATGGGGATGTGGGAGTGACAGGCTTTGGGGAATACAAGATACAAATCTGTAGTGACCCAGGCTTCAGTGTTTGCAGTGCTCACACAAAGCGTTGTTTCATCTTCTAGTTTCAAAACAAATTATTTTGCCATTCCTAAGAAAGAAACTATGGAAAAAAATGTTGTTTTGTCTATGTTAAAGAACTTACTATAAAGCTTTTTAGGGTGGGGGTATTTCTTGTCTGGTAGGTTGAACAATGAGCAAATTATGTAATTTGGGTAAGTATTTTAATTTGGAGAGAAGGTTGCTTTAGCATTAGGCATGATCCTTTGTTATTCTTGTGGGTAAAGTGCTAAAATTTGGTCTTGATTTAAGTACTGTAAAATGCCTATTTTGTCCCATAATATTTTACTTTTTTATTTATTTGTTTTCACTTATTGCATTAGCAATATGTCCCAGAAATGACTCAGGGTATTATGGTAACAGCTTGGGCTTGTTAAACCTCATCCACATTAGTTGCAGAAGTTAGGCAGAAGACAGGCAGATCTTACAGAGTAGAAGAGGTGGTCTCTAAGTGAAGAAAAGAGATTTCCAAGTTAGAGGACTAAATTCCATCCTTCTCTTTATTCTGGAGTCTCTGAGATGATGCTGAGCAAAACCAGCATCTTCACTGATGGCCATTCATTGAGGGTTCCTGATATCTGAGATACTTCGGAAGATTTCTGTTGAAATTTGAGTCAAATGAGAATATACGGGATAATTTGGAAACCCTAAAATAACAAATTTAAATAAAGGGAAGTGCAGAGTCCTGCACATAGGGAGGAATAACCCCATGCACCAATACCGGCTGGAGGCTGACCTGCTGGAAAGCAGCAACAGGTTGAGCATGAGACAGCAATGTGCCCTTGTGGCAAAGGTGGCCAACAACATCCTGGGCAGCATTGCCAGCAGGTCCTGCCCTTCTGCTCAGCCCTGGTGAGGCCACATCTGGAGTACTGTGTCCAGTTCTGGGCTCCCCAGTACAAGAGAGACATGGAGGTACTGGAGAGAGTCCAGCGAAGGGCTGCTAAGATGATGAAGGGACTGGAGCATCTCTCCTATGAGGAAAGGCTGAGAGAGCTGGGCCTGTTCAGCCTGGAGAAGAGAAGACTGAGGGGGGATTGTATCAATGTGTTTAAATGTCTGAAGGGAGGGCGTAAAGAGGACAGGGCCAGACTCTTTTCAGTGGTGCCCAGTGGCAGGATGAAAGGCAACAGGCACAAACTGAAACACAGGAAGGTCTGTCTGAACATAAAGAAAAGCTTTTTTACTGTGAGGGTGGCTGAGCACTAGAACAGGTTGCCCAGAGAGGTTGTAGAGTCTCCGTCCTTGGAGATATTCAAAAGCCAGACGGTCCTGGGCAACCTGCTGCAGGAGACCCTGCTTGAGCAAGGGAGTTGGACTAGATGATCTTTAAAGGTTCCTTCCAACCTCAACCATTCTGTGATTCTGTGAAATTTGTCATCTAATTCTCATACATATTAACATAATCCAGCCGTTATATGAATATAAAAATACAGTCATCTAGACTCCTTCAAACAACCAGACTAACTATAAGGGGAAGCAAGGTCTGTAACTTCACTTTCCTGTAGTTTCTAATCATTCTTAAATTGTTGCCAAAATGAAAACAATGAATGGGGACCATCACATTGTTCACTTTAACCAAAGCTACCCTTTGATTTCAATATTTGAAAAAAGTGACATAATTTATCAAACTTACGCCTGCTTTACCTCTATGTACCTACATCAAGAGTATCTGAGTTTTCAGTCTCTTTTGTTGTTCTTTGTGTTTTTATAATGTGTTCTTCAACACCACCAAAACATTGTGAGTTCAGTTCAACTTGAACCAATTGTGTGTGAGGAAGGGAAAAAAGAAAACCTTGTGAAATCTAGCAAATCATTCTCTCTGATGCAGTTTTCCCACAAAGTGAAGAATTTTAATTTTCCTCACTGTCTGAAGACAATCTCATTTCACTTCAGATCCCTGGTATAACCAGAGACAAGTGTACCTCAATCTGTATATAAGTCTGTGAAATCAAAGTTAATTGTCTATGTGAGTAAAAGACTTGAAAGTCCACGTTTTAGTTATCATTTCCCATAGGTATTTGGGGTCATATGTTTAATAGTGTGTGATGCACTTGCAATTTATGTCTTTCAGCAGTCTCCACTACTGACTTAATGAGTCTGCCCTTTTGAAAAGCACCCTGTATCATATTTATGATGTTGTCTTATTTAAGATGGGTACTAATCTAAGTCTACCGGAGGTTTGATTGTACTCCCGTGACTGTCACCACAGTGAATCCCATGAGGACAGAAAGGGTATGAGCAACAATTGCTGCATTTTACTGGTGACTTTGTAACTCCTTTCCAGGCCATATCTAACTTGGCATGCTCTTTCCATCAGTATCTCCAAGATACTCTCTTTCTACAGCCATCTCTCTTTCTCTCTGCTCATTCATATTGATTATCACAAGATCGTCTTCCTACTTTATCTTTCTTCAATGTTTCTACAAAGCATTGCTGCTAACTTCTTCTTAAAAGAGAGATTTAAAATGTCTTTTTAAAATAGCTACATTTGTTTTCCTTGCAGTATATCAAATCTCAAAGCTTTCTTTGCTGCTCCTTACCTGCATTACCCCTCTTTGCTGTCTTTCCGTCAGTGCTCACAAGAACTTGTATGTCAGATTTTTATATAACAATTCTTCCTATTTCTGAATGCAGCTCCCTGTGTGCATAATTTTAGCTCCCCATTACAACACATGAGAACCCTACCTTATTCATTCAGTTTACCTCTAAAACTCACTTTGGCCATTTGGTGTATAGCAAATTTTTACAATTTGTATAAATAGTACATAATTTGTCTGTTATTATTCCCCTTCTGACCCCTGTCCTCAGTTAACAAGCTCTTCAGATCAAGGCTGTCTCAGATATCCAGCTGGCATTATTCGTACTATTACTGCAATCGTTTTAACAACAAAGTAACTTAGCTATCTAATCACACTACCACCACCATACCTTCTTGGAAATATGAAAGATGTTATGCTAAGAAGCATTTATGAAAGATAAAGAAAAATATTAGGGCATGTTCTTTTTTTCCCCTCTTTGTTTCTTCATGTAAGATTTCTTGTTTATAATAACTGGTACAGAAAAGTCTGGCTCCACTGGTAGTTGTAGCTGGTTCAAAACTCTAGAAGCGACCACAGCTGATTGCTCAGTTCTAGCAAATACACAAGCTTGAAGATGATCACAAGTTAGAAACAAACAATCAGCTTCCTGGGACTGGATTCTCCCTTGCTGACATTTACTGTAGCCATGTATATTTGTGCAAGATGAGTGTGAGCTGGCACCTAGTTAAAACTCCGCATTCACTTCCATTGATGGCCATTTGTACCACATTTTGGACTGGAATAAATAGATTTAAAAGTTCACAAATCAATGCCCTGAAAAGCCTAGATATCAGTCAGTGATCTAGCACTGACCTGCTTATGTTTGGAGTGGTTTTCATTCTGAAGTCCCTTTCTGTATAACTGGATAGGTAGAGCAGCAGAGGTAACTGGGTCTAAAGGGAGACCCCACAGCTACAACCACAGACCACAAAGAGGGAAAATTTGTTGTATCGGTAGAACTAGTGGGAGTGACAATTCCCATACTCTTCACTGGTGTACAGATATTTGGACATAGGTGATTTTTCACCTTATAAATAAATAACACAGAGTGACAAGGACCATAAAATATGGCTGGATGACAGCCTAACCTTTCAGTTCTCATCCAAAGACTCCCCTTAGTCTACTCCACATTCGCTTGGGTTGTGACTCATTTTTCTGTTGCTCTGATTTTACACCAGCATATCTCCAGCAATTTCTATGTATGCTGGATGAAAAGGAGCAGGGAATTGAGTATTAGAAGGCAAAAGTATTTCAGTGTTACTTAAATACACATAGGAGCAGTTTCACAGAGGAATGTATGTGCCTGGCCTGGGTGGTAGAATCCAGAGCCCTGGATTTAGGTGTCCGGGGTCCCCATAGAAAATATTTCCTCTTCAAAATGGAATTCCTCAAAGTCCTTTCAGGGAGATGCCTAACACTGGCAGCTTATAATAGTAGTCATAAGCTCCATTCTGTTATTTGGTGGCTGGAGGTGATGTCCTCTGTCTGGTTTCCAGCAGGAAGTGTATTCCAGCAGGACAATAACCTGCAGAGTTGTATTCTTGGCTTTGCTGTCTGGTCACATTAACTCATCAGTCAAATAGGTTGTAAATTACAATTAAATAAACTGTATCTCTGTATACAATATTTATATTATTTTCATATCAGGATGTTGGATAATCTAAAGGACCAGTATAGTGCTGATGCTAATGTTTTCCTACACCTATAAAGAAGAGGTAACTCTTCTCCTGATTCTGAGTGGCTAATCTACATTGATACACGTGATCTACATTGATACAACTCGGGCTATGTGCCGGAAATGCAAAAGAGCGTATCAGCAACTCCGTGTTTAGAACCGGCAGATCTACAGTTTTCCCCCAAAACAAGAGACCAATCCTACTCCTGGTGGAGTCGATGGGAGTTTTGCTTCTGATGTCAGCGGGAACAATAGCAGAGCTATGACATTTCCTTGCCTAGAGTTTAATTGATTCTGACTGTTATATGGGGTTTTTCAACTTCTGCTCCAAAAACCATGGAATCACTGGTATAAACTGGCACAGATGGGCCAGTCCAGTCTAAACTTTACATCTGAAAAACACAGTGGTAAAAAGATGTCACAGCACAGAATCTGGGTTGTATTTTGGCAGCCATTCCACAATTTTAGATAAAAATTTCTTCGTTTCCTTCATTGTTCAATATTTGTTTTACGACCATCAGGAAGGTAGCTGTGGAAGCCAATAATGTTTCTCACGGGGATGCAGTCAGAACCATAACCCACTAATAAACATAAATCAGGGTATAACTCATGTTAACCTCACACTAGAAAGCAAAAAAAAAAAAAAAAAGGAGAACGTGTGTCTTGAAATAAACCTTAGTAGCCATAAAAAGGACTATAAAAGGGGAAATAATGTGTAACATTATATGGATATATGGATAACATTTATTTGTACTGGTAGTAGAAAATAGATGCCAAGCAGTGAATGAAAAAAGTTTATATGAAAAAAGGATATTTTCTACTTCAAACTCAGTGTGGAACCTTACTCTGCACAATATTTAAGAACATGGTAAAAACAGAGTTTTGGTACTGTAATAATAAAAAGTGGTAGTAGGAGCAGGATTATAAAAATCCCAATAATGGGTATTTTTTTCTGAAGGCTCTGCTCTCAAATTAATGAGATTATGAATATGATGCATATCTGCTTTCATTTTAAAGAGAAGCAAGTTTCAGATCCATGGCTATGAGGAAGGGCTTCGAGCATTGCCTTTTATACTTCAAAAGGCAAAGAAAAAGATTGGGGAAGACAAAGTTCAGGAGTTTTGAATAGCTCGAGTTAGCTGTACTTTGCCTTGGACAAAGTATAATTGTCCATTGGTACGACAACAGACAAAATGGAAGATTTATCCTGCATACATATTGCATTTTGAGGAAAGTGGTAAATTGCTCTGCTTCTGGTTCGTGGCAATGATTGCTAAGCATATAGATCCCTGAATCCAAAAGATATGTATGTTTTACTTTTGGATACTCATGTTTTCTTGCAGTGAATCCATTCATCATGAGACAAAAAAGAAATCTCTAATACACTTTCACTTTGACGTTTTATCTCATGTTTTATGTTTCTGCAGCACACCTGCATTCTCCATACACACACATGCACACACAGACACATACAATTTTACTTTCCTTAGCAGGAGAACAGCAGCCTACTGTTTCTGTGGACTAAATCCTTTTGGCACAAAATTCTTACATCACAAAATTCACTAGAAGGTAATGTAGATAATTTATTTATGGATGATTTAGGGTTGGTTGCTTTTGTGAGAGGCTAAATTATTGGCATAGATAAGCTATGCAGAAATGTTTGTCTCTGAATCCCTCAGTTAGGTGTTTCAACAACATTTTTTCTGTCTCTGCCACTGAAGGAAAGGATAGTTAATTGATTGCAAAAACTGTTGCTCCGCCACCATAGTTCAGTGGAATTATTCAGCATGGGTGTTTGTACATAGTGGTCAGTCCCCGTTTTTATGATTGTCCCCTTGCTGCAGTTGCAAGAAGAGGCTTTTGCAACTGTTATATCTTTGCATGTTTAATTCTCATAAAATAGTCTCCAAGCTGTAAAGCAGTCCTCCATACCACCTTTGAACAGTTTACAAGACTACAGCCTTGGGCTGAAAACGAATGTAAAATATCACCTTCATGTTTGCTATTTGTCTCATGCAGCTTATCTGATTAGCTGCAATTAAAGCTAGGGCATTACAAATACTCATCCTTCAAGGCAAGTGAAAAGAGTTGCCTGTAGCTTCAGTCATGGCACTGGGAATATATCTGACCTCACACCTTCAACCCTGAGATTGTTTAACCATATCCCACAACCAGTGAATTTCAATTATTTGTTCAGAGGAGCCATTCATAATTGCCTGGTGTAAGCCTGCCTTTAGGATGCAAAGCAGAAAACAATGAAAATGCTACACTGGCGAATTAGAACAGCAGCACTTAAATGTATAAATTAACTGGGCCTCTTTTCACAGCTTTCTCTTTCTATTCTGAGAGGCTTCAGTCTGGTGACATCAAAGACAGGATTATGTGAGAAGATAAAAACTTGATCTAATGTCCATGTTTGAAGTCATGAAAGTCCTCTTCTCTCCAAGCCAAAATAACCCTCCTTATGACACAATGAGCTAGGGTCCAGGTGCAGGGGAGAAGTTTTCAGCAAGGCATTGGGGATATCTCAGAGAAGCCAAAGACTTGTACATTAAGCCATAATCTTCCCAAATGTGCTAAAAGATTGTATATAGGCTTTGGAAGCTTTGTCCTACCGATTAATATGCTAAATCTTTCTTTTAAATGAAGAATGTTATTATGCATGTGGCTGGATTGGTCTTTAATGAAAGTTTAACCTGTTTCACCTACTTATAGGAAAAGCTGCATCAGGATGCATAAGGAAAGAAAAAAGGAATACTAAAATACAGTGTCATCTAAGACTACATTGTGATCATATCTTGTTAACTTACATACACTTTGTATTGCACTTCTGATATACCTAGTAGGTACTGCCCAGGTATTATAAAAGGATTTAGATTATAAGGGAAAAGGAAGGCTTTTTTACACTTTAAAACTTTCTCCTCTCAGTGGTGAATTCTTCTTAAATTTAAATATTCTGTAATGTGATGAAATGATCTGCTCTGCATCTCTAAGGACTTGCCTGAGGCCAGTATAAACTTTCACACTGTAAAGATGTACAGATTCACTGTCTGATACCGAAGGCTTTTGTTTTAATGCGTACATCCCCAAAACACATGCCCTTCAAAGTTCTTGCTCTTAAAACAGCGAAAGAGCTATCATGGGCCTAAGCAGTTTCTTGAAAGGTCAAAATGAGTGCTTCTGTCCAGCTTAAAATGCATGCTGACTGCTAGGAGAAGATTTTATAAATATCAGATACTAATGAGGATGCTTGGCCTTTATACAGTCTGTGATTCTGCTGTACAGTCCTCTTTGCCCTGTATTGTCAGACTATGATGCATATTCACTTACAAAAGAGATACAGAGATAGCAGTTTTTTGAACTAGGCCAATTAGATGCAACAGTCCATGCCAAAAATGGGTCATGGGTGTCGATCTGTCTGATATTCCCCACAGTCTCAATTCCAATATTGGACATATTGTAAGAGATTTATCATATTCAATTCTTCTCTAGTGGTGAGAGGAGATTTCTCAGTGTTGTATTTACAATGACTTTAAAATAATATATATTATTCGTATTGCTACTGTTTATATACTTTAAAACTGCATACTTCCAGAAAAAGAGTTACATTTTTATAGAAAGACTGGAATAAATACTTTTCAGTTTGGATTATGATGGCAAATTGAATACTATTATTGAACAGTCTGATTTTATACTGGTTTTATATATAGTTCCTTATAGCTTGTCTAATTTGTTGTTTTTATAGTTATAGCCAGGTACATACAATTTGTAATTGCCAGCTCCTGAACTCCTACCTAGCTGTATCTATTACTTGTGAGACCTTTTCTCCTTTTTCTTACTGAGTTCATTTCATTAAATGTATTCTGCCTTTTTGATTTGTAAAATATTTAGAATTGGATACTCTCTTGGATGGAAAGCTTGATTACTGCAAGATTCATGGAAAAGCTATCGGTAACATCTTTGCCAAATGAATCCTTGGCAGACAATGTAGATTTGAATGTAATTTCTTCATGATGCTGGACACACAAATCAGCGCTAATTCTATAGCGAGGTAGTGCATTAATTAAATTTCACAAGGATTCATAAAACATGAGAATATGAGTGTTTTTACAATGGTCTTGCTGCTATGACATACCACTTATGTCAAGCTGGTCTTACAGGTGGATGTTTTCTTCCGGTCTAGCTTTTGGGCAGAACAGTGATGCTGAAGTGCCTGGATGACTACAAAGAAAGGTTTTCATTACTTGATGATGGTGGGAAGGCCCTCATAGAAGATTTTCAAGATGTTAAAAGGGGAGCAGCTTTAATCCTGCAAGAGCCCCTTGAGGCTTCTTTCAGCATTTGCAGCTTTGGGTGGTCCAGCTGAATCCTTTGTGGTCATTAGGGTCCCTCTAAGCATTTTGATGACAATGCAATTTGTGAAAATTCTTGGGAAGAGGGCCTGCTAGAATATTTAACAAGCTCTCAGCATCCCTCACTGCTATGTTGCTTTCATTTCCCACCTTCCTGTATTGCCAGTCTGTCAAAAATAGAAACAATGCATCAAAAACATTCTCTACCAGATTCTACAGGAGAAGACAGGAAGGTTTGGTAAGCAGAATAATTGTGAATAAATAGAGAGTTGCTTAGCCAAGAAGAGCTGGTTACTGTCAGTG
This sequence comes from Dromaius novaehollandiae, assembly GCF_036370855.1. Taxonomy (NCBI): domain Eukaryota; kingdom Metazoa; phylum Chordata; class Aves; order Casuariiformes; family Dromaiidae; genus Dromaius; species Dromaius novaehollandiae. Next base: position 11,479,859 of record NC_088130.1, read on the forward strand.
CTAAAGTTGAAATCAGCTGCCTAATTAGTTTGGGTGAAAAAAACGACAAAAAGCTGACATCCATCCATACTTGGGACCAGACACTGCCATCTGCCAGCGCCAGAACCTCACGCACAATGAGACAGTTCTTCCAGGGAACTGAAACGCAGTGTACCTTGGAAAAGGGATAATGCTAATTAGAAACTGCAAAGCTCAAAGAGGTGAGTAAAACTGATTAGCTGACTTAACTCAGTAAGAAAATGAAAATATTTGGCTCGGACAAGGCTCAAAGGAAACAGTAAATTTGTCTGAATTCGGCCTGGTCTCTGAGGCTGTGCTGGGCCCAAGAATTATTTTCAGGAGAGTGCCAGTGGGTTTTTCTGAATAGGACAGGTACAGCAAATACCCCAGACTTTTATCAAGACAATACTTTCTTTCATAAGCCTTTAGTTGTTTTCATCTATACATGTCTAAGAACTGAACTAAATGGAAATATCAAAATGAAAGGCTCACTCCATGAAAGAGAAGAGGAGCTTGCAAGCGAAGCTTGGAATAGTATTTGTGAGATTTAGATCCAGTCTCTGACTACCACAAGCTTCCTAAACAAAATTAGTTTTTCCTTCTGTCTGTTCTCCACGTGTAAGATAAGACATTAATGCCTTTTTTCTTCTACCTTCATCTGTGTTTGACATCTAGTATGACAAAACCTTGATCATGACTGGAGCCACCAGTTTCATGAGTGAGTAGGCTGAAGAAATGTACTTGACTTCTCATCTGCCTTGCAGATTCTCAAGGAATGAAAATAGCATGGGTTTATACTATTTTGACCTATTCTTTGGTTATGCTGGGTGCTTTTCATTAAGGAGATCCTGGAGTGTTTTCATGATTTGGGCTGGTGGGCCAGAAAGAAAAATGTTCCTGTAAGCATAGCAAAAGTATTTAAACATTTGGGAACCCATTGAGAGGCCTCTGAATGCCCTTGCTATATTGGGTCGAAGTAACTGAACCCTTTCATTAAACCCACCAGAAAGACTGAATAGAAACCATGTGAATTTCTACCCTTCCTCTTAGCCTTTCTTTGGCTTTTTTCTTATTGTTGGGGGATTATTGCCTGGATGTCAGTACCCCAATTAAATATTTACTCAGAAATTTTAAAATCAAAGAGACATCAAGTGTAAAAACAATCTTTATCGGCAGGAATAAAGATGAATTATGCGAGTCACCTTCAACAAGCCCTAGTTAATTTCTGTGGAGTAAAAGCCATTGAATGTCCCTTATATATTTATTTTAAGAGCCCAGTATTTACTCTTACACAGCTTGTGAATCTTTCTCCTTTAATAGGCCCAGCTCATGCACAAATCAGATTCTTTATGATGTGTCATCAGTAGGTTTATAGAGAGTTTTCGAAATGACACTCCAAAATGTTGGGACTTGTAACATCATGTTTCACCAAATATGGGCAATCTTGGGAACTTTCTCTGGAAATTTCCAACACTTTTGCACTAGATTCTCAGTATAATTTTGGTGTTTTAGTTCAGGCTTTCTTTCAGCAGCATAACAGCCTTGTTAGAAAGCAAAGAGATTTTGTTTTCCTTCACCGAATCATGTGAAAATAAATGATGTTATAATGCTACCAATTAAAGAAAAGACACAATCCAAAGAGATCTCTGGGTATCAGACTGACAGGATGATCACATTCAGATTCGGAGGCGCCAAATCCCACCCAGGAGAAGAAAGTGTGACCTGAGCAGAGGTCTTGCAGCTACCCTGTACGCCAAAATGATCGTGCTAGAGGCATGTGCAGCCAGAAGCCTGCTGTTGGTGGCCGATCCCATCCTGCCTTCCTTGGCATGAATGCCATAAAGCTCCCCACACCCTACTTCCAGGACTGCCAGAAAACTGCTGCTGGTCACAAGGTGCCTCTCTGATGGCATCAAATTACTGCCACTAGCGTGGGCCTCTGTTCTCCACAGCCAACCGAATAGGATGCAGTTCCAGGTGGCAATTTTAATTTTCAGCAAATCAGAGGAATGTGGCTGAGGTCAGCAGTTTTTCAATTCCTGGCCGGAAAGGATTTGTGTTTGCAACGCTTCCCAGGGGTGACTAGGAAAAGTGGATCTGTTGGCAGCAGGTTTAAATTTTCTATAAAGAATTCTTCTCACTGAAGAAATTTTAGCATTTCAGTAACTGAAAAAAGTCAAAACTCCCAATCTTTTTTTTTAATCTAACAATTCCTCACAATGGGTAGACAACCGGTTACCAGATTGTTACTCAAGGAGAGCTCAGCAGGGATTCACTATCGAACTGGGAGAACATGGATTGTGGGGTGGATGCTTCTGAAGTTAGTACCACAGAGCAGGAGACATGGTCAGAAATGAAGAAAATTTGGTGCAGTAATGAGAAAAAGTACTATACAAGGAAGGAAGAAATGGTCTGATAATAGGATTACCATAGGTAAGTTAAAGCTGATAGGAGTCTCTGGGACCTTTCATTTCCTTTCTTGGCCTTCATTCATATTCCTGCATACTTGATGAATTTTTTTTCTCATTTGCTGCAAAAGGGGTAATATCATAATTTCACATTATTTCGTTGTATGGTCAGCCACTGTGTGAGGTTCTTGTCCTCCTCTGCTTACACTGTGATTTTCCAGGCACCACAATACAAAACCCTTTACTGAAACTCTATTCAATATTCACTCTATTGCACTACTTTCATTTACATTAGAAATCAATTATCAGAGAACAGCATGAAGCTATTCTGTCATATCTTGCATTTGATACATGCACGTTGCATTTATCCTATTTTATGCTTGTGTTTGTTATTTTTTCCTTCAAAATTTGTTGTCCTTCAATATAAAGTCAATCTAATAGGCTAGTTTTTTCCTCATATTTTCCCTTCATTTCTTTCTGGAGGTTTGCAGAGGAAGTATGCTGATGCCACAGAGGTGGGACCATTTCCAAAGCAGAGAAGACAACAAATGTAAAATCTGGAACAATATTCTTTTTGATGCTCAATTCCAGACCATATTTTCAACCTAGTAGGAGTCAGTGAGTGAACTGGGGTGCAAATTCTGGAGTTTTAAAAAAGGCTTGTAAACAGGTCATATCTAAAGATACTAGAGGCCCACTGAGGACCTCAAAAGATGTTATCTTTTTCACAGGTGTATACCCTGCTCTAACTTCATTTTGAAGATGTATCGCAGTCATCATTTTCTGGTTTTGTCTTTATCTTTCTTGTAAATAGCTGAAGAAAAAGCAATTAAATCAATTCCCTTCCTAGGTCTGGTCCTGCAACCCCTATTCATGTGAAAAAAAGAAATTGTATTCTATGATAATCAGCCAGGCATGTAGCATGTTACACTGCATTTTCTTTGAAGCTTACATGTACCAGGAATGTTTTTCATTAGTGTTAATAACAGTCAGATGTAAGCACCTAACAGTTACAGCCATACATTTTATTAAGCATAGGAAATATCACAATAATTTGCATATTTATTAGTCTGATATGGTTCAAATTCTCATCAACTATAGATAAAAGACCACAAGGGTTAAAGAAAAGTCTAATTTCAATGCTCAGGAGGGAATAGATCCAAATCATACAACCCACATAAAACAATTGGTAAATAAAACACAAATGGCTATTACAATCACATTACTAAGTCCTCTTACGTTTGTCCCAGCAAATGACCATTTTCTGGATTATATTATGGATGTCAAGTGCATTAAAACAAAGCCTTTAAAGCTCTGTGAAACTGAGCATTAGGTCCTTCTCTTTACACATGTCGTAACTCTTCTGTTGATTATTTTTTCCTTCAAAAGCAAACAATTCATTTTCACTGGCACTGTAACCAGAGAAGCAGATACAGATAGAAGAGATACACTGTCACCTCTATCAACAGGTAGTGCAGCGTGGATGCTCCAGACATGTATGGGACAGTCATATCTGGTGTTATAGGCTCCAGGACACAGCTATTCAGAGTTGCTCCACCATCTTCGAGGGGGTTCAAGTCCATGCCTATGCTAAATTTATCTGTCAGGTATATAGGCATATTATGGAAAAGGCTCTCAGTCTCTCATGCTGAAGCTTTCTAATAGTTAAAATTAATTTCACCAAAAATAAGCAAGTTAATGTGGTCAGTAAGGTATTCTCCTTGGGAAGAGGAACTTGGCCTTTTCAGAACCATGTAAAGTATGTAAAATACATTTCATGCAAAACATATAAGCAGTCAGTCATAAGGGGAAGGTGTAGGTTCTTTGTATCTGCATCCACCTAGGATGCATACTCTCACATATCACACAGAGAAACAACTTTAAAGAGTTGCTTTGATTCGGGACACTTGACTACAAATGGAAGTCATGGATCCCCGTCCCTTCTCCAATGTATGAGTGAGACCAAATGTTCATCTGGCCCAGTGTGCTGTCTCTAACAATGAGCAAACAACGGATGCTCCGGAAGGGGTAGGACAGGAAAAGCATATAATGATACTTTCCAAAACATATGACTAGCATAGCAAGAGCTGTAATCTACGACAGTCTGAGCAAGGCATAACTTTTCTTGGGATGCCCCTCAATGGATTTCTCTTACATGAATTTTCTAGTTTCTCTTTGAACCCTTGTAAATTTTTAGCATCCTCAAAGCCTTGTGACAAGAAGTTACAACATTTAAACAGGTGTTGTGTGAAGAATCCCCTCTTTCTGTTTGTTTTGAACCCCTTTCCTGACTCACAGTTCTGGTATTAAGAGAGACAATGAGCAAGCATGCCTTAGTCACCTGCTCCAGGCCTCCCATGAGTTGACAGACTTCTGTCGTATAACCCTGTAATCATCTGTTTTCTGTGCTGAAGAGTCTTAGTTTATTGAACTGCTACCTGTACAGAAGATGTTCCATCTTTGATTATTCTAGCCGATTCTCTCTGTATCTTTCCAGTTTTAATGTACCTGTTATAAGGTGTGAAGAGCAGAACTCCATGACGTATTCAAGTTTACTTTGGATGTAAACAGTGACATAGTGATGTTTCCTGTTATGTTCTCTACTCTTTCCCTAATAATTTCTAACATTAGATTTGCTTTTTTCACAGTTAATGGCTACTGAGCCAACATTTTCACAGAACTATCTACCACAAATCCATAATAATAATAAATTCAGGACCTATCATTATGTATGTGAAATTGTGATTATTTTCTCCATGCTTATAAGTTCACATATATCAACAGTGAATTTCACCTTCCATTTTATTACGCTGTCACTCAGAGTGGTAGTCTTTCTGCTACTCCAGATACTCAGCTATTCTTTTTTATTAACTGAATGACTTAGTAGCATCAGTAAACATTTGTCACTTCACTATCAGCCCCTCACCTTTTACACAACATGATTATGAATTTTTGGGATAGCCAACACTGGTCCATGTGATACTCTGCTGTAAAAACTTACCATTTATTCCTGTCCTTCCTTTCCTATTTCCATCTGTCCTGTGTGTTCTCCAATGGCTATTGGACTCTACCCAGACCCTGTGGCTTATCTGAGGCTTCACGAAGCTGACGTTGGTTGCTACGTAATGGCGTAACTTCACTGAAAGGAGACTGTGACTCCTCCATGTGCTATTTTAGAGTTGACCAGGATACATACACAGATGTGAATTTGAATCCTCTTGAGCTGGAGTGATCTTGAACTCAGATTTCTGTTGGATGTACTTAGATGAGTGCTGTGACCCGCACGCTGTCTTATACAGGCAATGCAGTGACCACATTGTATGAGCAGAGAGGGAGGGCTATTGATTCTTTAAACAGGTAAATAACATATGTATGGATCTTCAGGAAAGGGTCCTAAAAGAAGCATGGCATCTACCTACAAACCCCAGACAGGTAAATGTTAAAGGGAGGTGAACTTTAAAACACCTTCCTCATCTTGAGGAGATGTAAACAGATCCTGGCCTAACATTCAATCTTTTTAGATCAGCATCCTGAGATACTCAATTCTCCTTTTCTGCTGGCATCTAACTGGATTCTTGGTTTTATTTCAAGGAATAGGGACTTGTAGTCAGCGTATTTTAGTATTTAGGACAGAAGTGTCTAAAATTATACCTGGTTTATCTAACTAAAGCTGGTTCATCTAACCATATGTTCAGCAAAATTTTAATATTTCTGAGATGTCCATAGCTGCCTATGGAATTTTACTTCTCAAAACTGAGACACTTACAGATTACAGGGATGAGCATAGTTTAAATTAATGAATATGATTTTTTTATGAGTAAAGATTTAAAATAAATTCTTAAAATAAAGGGAAAAACTTGATTCCAACAAATGTCAGTGGCAAAATTCTAAGCAGGCTTCCCAAATTAATTTCTGGCCTGTTAGAATTGAAGATTGATTCAATGGAGCCAGAATTTCAAAGAGAAAATTGGTAGCTACATCGTGGCAGGTATCACTGAGATCAGAATATATAGACTGAAACAGTTATCATGTTTCAGACCGTAAAACACTTTTAATTCTAAAAGCCTTACTTCATGTCCATTTCTTTTCTTGACTTGTATGTTCTGTGGACACCACTACACCCTGATTAGGAATAGTTTGCCATAGGTAGAAGTAGTAGTCACTATTTCTAGCCACAGCCACAGGAAATCTGAAACATAGGGAGCTGGGATTGCTTCCCTTCCTCAGGCCTCCGTTCTCCTAACACTAACTTTTACTTTGCTACTTTGAGCTGTCTAATGATCCCGGGATTAATCATGCTTGTCCTGCTTGCATTTATTTCTTCTGCTTGCTGTCTGCACCCACCCGGTAAAGGCTCAGCTGCCTTTCTTCACACAACGTGCATGCACTTTATCTGGAAGGCAAGCAGCTTCTGTATGCGACGTACTGGTGTATTAGAGAGGCAAAATCTTGTAGTTAGCAGTCTCTGGTCTAGCAAATCTACGGGTCTTTAAGTCTCTGGATAGAGCTTGTTTTCCTGTTTGATTTATCAAGTAAAAATCGTACCCTTCACCAGTTTACCCCTGCTTTTCCATGGAGGAGAGGATACTATTTAATTTTCTGTGCTTTGTACCAAAATGTGTTTTTGAGCAACATTGGGATTGTTTTTTGTTCACACGTTGGGAACGTTGATCGTTGCTACACAATTTGTGTAACATTGCAAAGACTGTGTTTAGAGGTGGATTCCTTAAAAATAAGGAGAAATATATAATCTATCTAGAAAATCTTTCTCGGCTGATTACCTTGCCTTTTTCCTCCGCCAGGCTGAAATTACCAGGTCACTCTGACATGGATAATTTTCGTTGTATGAACCGTGAGAAAGAGCGTCGTTCTCTCGGTCCCGTGAAGCGTGGACACCCGCCTCGGGAGCTGCGCTAACCCCGCGACCGGGAGAGTGACCCCGGCCCGGACCGCCCCGCGCCGTGGGCTGCGGCCCGTGGGGGAGCCGCCGCGGGCAGCGCGCACCGGCCCGGCCCGGCCGCCTCTCCCCACCGCCCGCCGCGGGGCCGCCGCGGGGCTCGGCCGGACGCCGGCGCCGCCTCCTGAAGCCGAGCACAAATCCGCGCGGAGAAATTGGGAAGATCGCCCGGGATCTTGGGAATCCGCCAGAGCTGATGCCCGGGGCTGGCTCCCGCTCCTCTCGGCTCGGCTTTCCCGTCCCCTGTTCCCCCGAACCGCTTCGAGGGGAAAACCCGGCTGCCTAAAGGCGCTTCAGCACCCCTGCGCCTTACTCTGCCCGGAGCGGCGGAGTATATTCAAATACATCGAGCGATATATACCGAGCGCAATTCGCGGTTTGCGGGACTGCTTTCTTTAAAAGCGACCAGTTTTTCGCTGCAGAAATATCGACCGGGGTTCCTGCCTAAGCGGGGGGAAGTCGGCGGGTGAAGGAAATGCGAAGCACTGAATTCGTGTCGTTTCTTTGGGAACCGAATTCGTGCTCGGTCTACCCGGCTGCCAAACTTTTGAGGGGATTCCCTGCCCAGTCCCATTTCCAAACCGTGATGGGGATCTGTGCCTCGTTAAGCGATTAGCAGTAGTACTTTGCAGCGCTAGGAGTGTTGTAATTTCGGAAATTAAGCGATAGCCTCCTCTGCAGAGCAGGGGGAACAATTCCAGCTGCATTCCAGGCGGTCCAGCAGGGAAGACTTCGGAGAGCCGTCCGCTGAGAAGGCAACAGGTTCGCTTTTTCTAGCCGTGATTTCTCCGGATCGAGGTCCGCCGGGAAGGAGGGCTCCCTCGCAGGCTGCCTCCCTCCCTCCAGGCAGCGCGGTCCGGCACCTCGGGGCTGAGTCACAGCCCGCCCCAGCGCGGCGGCACCCGGCGAGACCCCTGCCGAAGCCGCCCATCCCTCCCGCCGGGGTCCTCTCCTCGGCCCCGACCGCCGGCTCCTCGCCTCTGAGCTGCGGCTAGGAGCGAGTCAGGGCATCTCCCCGGTACCCTCTTTACCCCTGCGAGGTTTTCTTCCCTTTTCCCGCCCCGGTTTTGTCGCCGAAAGAAACTTCCGAGTACTCCTGTGTTTGGGGGGTGAGTGTGCAAACCTGAGCTGCGAGCACGGGTTTCTCGGGGGCGACTCAACCGGTGGAAGAGCGAGTATTTTAAACAGCAGCACCAGCGGAAGCAAACGAATATATGGGCTTTAATGAGCATCGGTGTACAGCAGGGCAGACAGGGTACGGCAGCAGTCACTCACAGCCCAGCTGGGACCCATCAGCCAGAGCAGCGCTCTGGCTGCTGATTCCCGTGCTTCACACAGACCTCTGGTCTGTTGGAAGGCTGATGCAGTAAAGTGCTTTTCCCGAAGAATTTTTAAAACATTTCTATGTTTTTTCCCCCCATCCAGCAGGTTCTAGTGTTCACATTCACGTGGAAAAAACACGCCAAGCAACACAAATAAAACAGCGATATCTGTGAGTGGTGAAAGGTGATGTGGAAAGCACAGCCTACGGACCGCGGGGCTGGACGAGGTGGGGAGCTCAGACCCGCTGACGGGTTTAGAGGCCAGGTCACACTTCGGTCCCCCCTAAGGTGTTGCCCTCCAGTGTGAAACACCGAGGTGGTGTGTAAAAGCAGGAGGGGGAAGGACAGGATATGGTGAGTTCAAAGAGCCCTTCGACGTCAGCGCCGTTGTCATTTAAATCCCCACTAATTAATCGAGCTATTTAAAGCCTCCTCTTTAAACGGCGAGCATCACCTTCCTGCTGCCCCGCAGCTCGCCGCGGCCCCAGGGAACCGCTTCGGCCTCCCCCCCGCAGCAGGACCTCTAGGATGGCGGGGCAGAGGGTTCCCCAACCTCGGTGGGGGGAAAATCGGGGGAGAATTTCCCTCCCACCGAGGTTGGGGAACCCTCTGCCCCCGGCAGCCCGCAGCCCCGCTCCCGGCCGGGTCCCCGAGGGGGCGGCCCGGAGGGGGGGGGGGGGGGGGGCGCTCCTTGCCGTCGCCTCCCGGCGCCTGCCTCCGAGCCGGCCCCGGCTGCGGCTTTTCCCGTCACCTCTCGGCCGCTCGGGGTGTTTAACGCCGACGAAAGCTCCTACCTGCGACCCGGTTCTCAGCGCGCCTGACCGTACACAGCACAAACACAGACACCAGCAGGGACGCAGCCGCGGGACCGGCGGGCGCCGTGCGGCCCGGCCGCTCTCCCGGGGCCGCGGCGCCCCCGGCTCAGGAGCGCACCAGGACGGAGGGCAGGCAGCCCTTGCCCTCGGCGGCGCCGCCCGCGCGCGGCTCCAGCAGCGCCGCGGCGGCCGGGGAGGCGGCGGGGCAGGCGTGCGAGGCGGCGACGGCGAGGGCGGGCAGGGCCGAGGCGGCGGGCACGGCGGGCGCCGGCTTGATGGGCACCGGGACGGCGGGCATGGTCTGCGGCGGCGCGTGGCAGAGCGCCTTCACGGGCACGCCGAAGGGTCCGTAGTCGGGGGGCACGGGCACGCCGGCCACCGGGTCCATCACCCCCACGTGCGGCCACACGGAGCCCACCACGCCGCCGAGCTGCCCGGGCACCGGGTAGCCCAGGTGGTGCATCACGGAGGCCAGCGGCAGCCCGCCGGCCTGCAGCACGCCCTTGTAATCTCTGCCGATGATGTTCTCGATGGCGAAGGGGTGCTTGAAGCCCGAGGGCTGCCCGCCGCCGTAGGGCGAGAACGGCGGCAGCCGCCCCACGGCCACGGCGGCGGCTGCCACGGCCGCCTCGGAGCCCGCCAGCCCCGGCGCCTTGCCCGGCGGCGGCGGCGGCGGCGGCGGCGGCGGCGGCCGGGGGTGGAAGTAGTGCAGCATGTGCGGGGCGGGCGCCGCGGGCTTGCCGGGGCCGCCGCCCGCACCCCCGCCGCCGCCGCCGCCGCCGCCGCCGCCACCGGGCAGGTGGTGCTCGGGCCGCAGCACCTTGAAGCGCTTGCGGCGGCGCAGGAAGCTGCCGTTTTCGAACATGTCCCCGCAGTCCGGGTGCAGCGCCCAGAAGCTGCCCTTGCCCGGCTGGTCGGGGCGGCGCGGGATCTTGATGAAGCAGTCGTTGAAGGAGAGGTTGTGGCGCAGGGAGTTCTGCCAGCGCTGCGTATGCTCCCGGTAGTAGGGGAACCGCTCCATGATGAACTTGTAGATGTCGCTCAGCGGCAGCATCTTCTCGGCCGAGTGCTGGATGGCCATGGCTGTCAGCGAGATGTAGGAGTAAGGCGGCTTCTGGTCGCTGTACGAGCTCTTCCCCGGCCTGGGCATGGCAGCCCCGCCGCAGCGCTGCCGCGGCCGCACGTCCCCGCTGCTCGGCCGCCGCCTCTACATGCTGGGCGCCGCTCGCCCGGCCCACGCGCGACCGCGACGGCCCCGCGGCGTGTCTCCGCGCGCCGCTTCCTCGGGCGGCGCCGTCCCGCGGGACGCGCCCGCCTCGCCTCCCCGCCGCTCGCCGGCCCGGCCGGGCGGCGGCGGCGGCGGCGGCGGCGGCGCGGCGGGGAGGGGGCTCCGGGCGCCCTTCGGCGTCCCCGCGCTCCTCCTGCGGGCCGGCGCGCTGCCCGCCGCAGCCCCGCGCTCTCCCGGACGGAGCTGGTGCTCGGCGGCAGCGCGCGGTGAGCCCGGCGCTCGGCGGAGACGCGCGGAGGGCAGAGCAGGCGGCCGCGCTCCCGCCCGGTCCGGCGGCCCCCGAGAAGCGGGCGGCGAAGGCGGCCGCCGGGCGCCGGCGGAGAGAGGCGGCGAGCGGGGCGGCGGCCGCCCGGGCTGTGGCGGGGCTGCGCGCTCCGGCGCCGTTTTGTAATGGTGCCCGAGCCAGAGACCCCCGCAGCTCCTGCTTCCTCGCTATCACATGACAGCGGCTCGGGGACTTAGCGACTCCTGCAGAAGGAGCAAGCAGCGGCTCCCCGGCTCCCTCTCGCTCACCCCTCCTCAGGCGGGCGAGGTGGGGCCAGGAGGCTGAGGAAACCCCCGGGAGGGCGAGAGCCGCTTTCGACACCCCGCGCGGGGCGAAGCGGCCCGAGCAGGGAGCTCCCTGCTCCCCCCTGCTCCCGCACCGCGCACAGCCCAGCGCCGAGCCCGCAAGCGCCGCCAACCTCCCGGGGCACCGGGGAGCGGCCGGCGCGGGAGAGGGCGGTGTCTCGCCTCGGCGCGGGGGGAGCGGTGCCGAGCAGCCCCAGGAGGAGGGCGAGCGGGGCCCTTCGGGGACCGTTTTTAACAGCCGCTTAATTCCGTCGGAAAAGCCGCGCGCAGCCTAGCCCCGGACCGAGGGAAATGCACAGAAAGTCTGCGCTCTTCCCTCCAAGTCGTTATGGTCACCTCCTGCTGCTGGCTACGATGCCGCTCCTGGAGAGCAGCGAAAGAGCCAGCCAAAGCCGTGTGCGCCTCGGGACGAGCTACTTAGCGCCGGCAGGTTGGTTTAGACCGGCTAATTGGTAGGAATCGATGAACAGTGCAACTATTCATATGTAGCCTCCAAATGTACTGTGCCACAGTGAGCAGGCTGTAGATTTGAACAAGAAACGGGAAAACCTGCTCCCTTTGCCGCCGCTAGAGTTGGAAGGAAACGCTGCCCGACAGAAGCAGCCGCCAGAGCTCAATTAGTGAGATGCTATAGGAGGTGCTAGCGTTAAAATGATTAGTCTGACTTTTATTGGCTAAATAAACGAATGGGTTGAAAGAGCCTGAAGCTCAAAAAATAGCTCCCCCGCTCTCTCCAGCGCACCCACTCGCCCCTGTGCCGCGGTCCAGCCTCCGCGACCGCCCGCTTTCGTACTGCGCGCTGCCACGGGCAGGTGCGACGGGATGGTGTCGGAAGGACCCGACCAGCCCGGGCGGCGGTGCCGCCCGCTCGCCAGTGCCCGCCGTCGGGGCCGTGTTTGGAGCACCGGCAACCGCTTCCAGCCCGATGTCTCTCTCCGAGGCAGACGTTGTGGAGAGAAATGGCAAACAGGAGGGGAAAAAAAAACGGAAAACTTTTAAAATGTCTACCTATAATCCCTACCAAAGGGGGAAAGACTAATCTAAATCTCTTCCTTAAGTAAGTTTTATTTAACAATATTATACCTGACCAAGGGTAGTCAAGGGAAGAGCGCAACCAAAGGTAAAAAAGAAACAGAATAAATAGTCAAAATTGCAATTTTGGAAAGCGAAGTTTCCCTAGGAAACGCGTGCTTTAAAAAGTTTCGGGTTACTGTCCGAGACGCTCACTTTGCCTCTGAGAAGCTAGGGGACATTTATGGTTGCAGCAACATTTACACCTTGCACCTTGGGGAGCGTTTCCCCGAATTGCCAACACGGCGAAAGCTGACATTCGGGTATTTTCCCTGCTGTATCTGCGCATTTCCCCTCAAAACATTTACTTCGTGTTTTACTAATATATCTTGTCCTACCTGATGAGGAGCCCTGCTCCTGCCCTCAAATTCCAAGTCCTGGATTTGAAAGCCATTGTCTGCCTCACCTCACCAGTTAATAGCTCGACGTTTTCCCCACGTATCTCACGGACGGGGTTTTAGCCTGGCTCTTTCGCACATCACCTCCTTCCTTTCCTTTGCAGCCGGATTTCGTTTTTCGCGGGAGAACCGATCCAGCCTGAAAATCCAGGGAGACACGAAATGCACTGTTCGCATTTGATTTTTTTCCTGATCGTCTCTCAAAGCCCCTGCGTTCAGGGGCAGCGAAAACTCACTGTTTCCTCGGCAGGACGTGGAGGCAGAGGCGGGAGGAGAGCCCGGGCGGACCCCGGCCGGAGCCGGCGAAGCCACACGCTGGGCACGATCCTCCTCCTCCGGGCACGGCTCCGGGAGGCGCCGGGGCCGCGGGGCCGCCCCGCTGCCCTCGCTCCGGCAAAGAGCCCAGCGACCTCCAAGGGGGAACCTCTGCTGCGCGAAGGGGCTCGGAGGGAGCCCGCGTTTGACGGGAGCCCTTCCGCAGCTCTTGGGGAAGTACCCGCAAGCACGGGCTTATCTGGCAGCACCGCCGCAGGGGCCGTTCAGGTGTGTGGGAAAGCGATGCCTGGAAGCCCCGGAGGCAATGACTCAAAGGAAAACATCTCCGGTAACGGCCCTGGCATCAGCCAGGCCCGTTCAGATCTCAGAGGGTAACGATTCACAAATGACACGTTAGCCAAATATTGGCTGCTCGCGAGGCTGCTGGCAGCCCCGCCGTGTCCCTGGGTTACTCCAGTTATCGCCGTATCGCTCCCCCCGCGGCAATATAGTTTTACACACTTTCGCCAGGCAGAAAAGAAATTACTAAAAAGTTTAGTGCCCTCGGGGAGTGGTTCCCCCTCCTCACACACCGCCCCCATCGCTTTCATTTCACAGGGCAAACTCTCCCTGGGGAAGATGACAGCTGCTTTTCTGGACGGGGTGACCGTCACCTCTGTCCCTCTCTCTGCAGGCTTGGCGCCACGCTGGACGTACCTGCCTCCTTGCTTCGCCGCGATGTGCCTGACTTTTCTTTCAGAGAGGGCTCTGGTGGCACGGGATTAAGAAGCCTCGCTTGGCCAGGGCTGCACCAGTGGGGAAAACAGAGCGGAGCCCCCGGGGCCCGGGGCGGTGGGGCCAAGCCCCCTCCCTCCCTGCTGCGACAGCGGCCGTCGGCCAGGGCGAGGGGGCCGCCCCGAGCCTGCTCCTGCCGCCGCAGCTCAGCGTCCGCGGCCGCAGGGGCGGCTCGTCTCTGCCCGTGCGCTGGGAGGGACGCTGCAAGCAGAGACACGCTTCCTCTGATCCCTCACCCTTCTTCCCGTCCCTGTCCCCCTACCTAGTTCTCCCATTTGTTTCCTCCCACTTGCTGACCCTGATGCTAATTTTAAGGCGAAGCGGAGGTTGAAGGCTAGTCTCCCGTATCTGTCAGCGGGTGAAGGTGTAAGGAAGGATGAGGGCAGTGTCCGCTCTTGGGAGCGGTTTGCTGTCCTGTGGGGGAAAAGAGCACACCTCGGAAAAGGCAGAGCCGGCTCGTGTTTTATGTCTGCTGTTTTACGAAGTGAGACCAGACGGTCGTTTCAAAGCAGCACATCGGCGTATGCACACATCTCCCCTTCCCCAAAACGACGCCACATTTTCCCGTCCTGAAACTCGTGAGAATCGCACCGAAGTCAGCGGGTGCGTTGCGTAAAGAGGGAGCCCGAGGGATGGCCCCGCAGTGCAAACCTGGAGGTGACCGGAGGTCTTTGGGGCGCGATGCCGGCTGGCACCGAATATGACGGAGGTTAAGTTAACGGGGCAGCGCCCGCGGTGGTGGGGAACAACCCACGCCTCCTTCCGCTTGTACAACGGGAAAAAAGCCTGTCGCGGGGGGCGACTC